>NC_051229.1:28920598-28998098 GCF_015220715.1 Pygocentrus nattereri
TCCTCTGCAGGTTGTGATTAAAAAGGTATTGTATAATTAATGACTGTAGTCATAAATAATAACAACACTGGCAGAGGTGGAAACAATAACACGGGAACAGTGTAAGGCCCTTTAAGCCATAAAACATTGTATTAAACAGGCTGGCTTTGAGTCTCGGGAAGTTTCTGGCCTGCGTCTACTCCCATACCTTGATGCTTCTTATGAAAAGCCGGGAGAAAAGAGGCTTTTGAATGTGCCATAGTGTCTCACGGATGGTTTGTGTAATTGGCTGGCGTGCCTATAGTGGCGGTGGCGCTGGTGCAGCCACTGAATCCATGCGTGGCCCTATTGTGCATTTTGGTGACTCAAGAGCTTTTGTTTGCAGAGACTTCCTGTGAGCCAAAAATAATCGCAACTTGAATAGATACCCTCTCCTTCCCACGCGCACATCAGAGACCGAGAAACAGAGCGAGAGAGGAAGGGAAGAAGGGAAAAGAGAGAGAGAGAAGGGGGGAGAGATGCAGAGACACAGAGAGAGAGAGAGAGAGAGAGAGAGAGAGAGAGTGAGAGAGAGAGGGGGCATAGTCAGCCATCACAAATACTTCATACAGAACCCCTCAGATGGCTTGGCTGTCAGTTTGATCAGATTTTTTCCTGTGCCTTTTTTCTCCCAAAGGAAATCTGGCCTGTGCCACAGTTGAGCATGACTTTGTGTTTAAATATGAGTGCGGATGCTACATAGACTCAGTTTTGAATCATGCTCTGCAGATCCAAAAGTGCAGCTCATGCATGACAGCTGGTCTATTTTTACAGCTTTCTCCCCCGACCACAGCTCAGCTTCATGTGCTGTGTAGGCCTGCATCTCCAAAAGCCCTTTAACGTGATAGTTCGGCTGAGACAAAACTTGCACCTTAAATTCACTCAAACATTAACTCAAAATTTTCTGCATAATTAAATTGCTGAGATGTAAAAGGTCTAATATGAAACGGCTCATTGTGGAGAAACCTTCTGTCTCAGTTTCTTTACAATGGTGGTGATAGGAACCAGGGGTCGCAATGCTGAAATATATATTTCTTACATTCATGTGTAAGTTGTAGCGTTGCTATAGGTTCCAGGTTGCAATTTATTACTTAAGAACTAAAAAGAATTTGATAACTTTAAGATGAAGGACTAGAGGATGACCAACACACACTGTGCAGCAGCAGATGAGCTGTCGTCTCTTACTTCACATCTACAAGGTGGACCGATAAGGTAGGAGTGTCTAATAGAGTGGACAGTGAGTGGACTCCAGCAGCAGTGCTGTCTGATCCACTCTTACCAGCACAACACACACTAACACACCACCACCACCACGTCAGTGTTACTGCAGTGCTGAGAATGATCCACCACCCAAATATTACCTGCTCTGTGAGGGTCCGTGGGGGTCCTGACCACTGAAGAACGGGGTAAAAGGGAGTAACAAAGTATGTAGAGAAACAGACGGACTACAGTGCAGAACTACAAACTGGACCTATATAATAAGTGGAGCTGATGAAATGGACAATGAATCTTGAAGTAATAAAGCATTAAGTCTAGAATGAACTCCACAATTCACTAGACACTGCCTAAAACCTATAGGAATAAAATATTATTGGAATTCTTAATGGTAATTCATGCTCAGTAATTTTCATTACAAGGTCTTAAAACATATTAACTGTCCATTATTACAACATATAATGCTATGATTAATGATTCCCACATACTAAGTCTCTGATTATGTACTAATACAGGTCATAATGAATAAAGCTTAAAGGGGAATTATGCCTATTTCTCAAATTGTCTCATTCAGAGTGGTTTAATTTGAAAGGGTTAATTGCCTAAAAAGGGTGTATCCTGCCTTTCGCCTGAAGACTGCTGGGATAGGCTCCAGCATCCCCCCGCGACCCTGACGGAGAAGCGGCTTAGAAAATGGATGGATGGATGGATGGATGGATGGATGGATGGATGGATGGATGGATGGATGGATGGATGGATGGATGGATGGATGGATGGATGGATGGGTTAATTGCAGAAAAAATGTACTGATGTACTTTACAGTGGTGGTGGTAGGAATCAGGGTCACGATGTCTACAACACAAATATAGGTGTCTTCTGGGTTTTTATATATAAAATTGATCATGGTATAAAAAAATTATTTGGGGACTGTTTTGCCCAACAAAGTCTTACAGTACTGTGAGAGTTTTAGGCATCTAAGCAAATGTTTAAACAGTTGACCTCAGCAGGGAGTTGATCACATTATACATTAGAATAAATATTCATAATTCAAATAAACAGAAAAACAATAAAAGGTAACAAGAATTTCTTGGATCCATATTTGTCCTGGACACCTTCACAGCCGCCACAGAGACTCGTTAATATCATCAATTACATCATGAGCTCAATTTACTGAGCACTGATTGGTCAAACCAGGAGCTGCTTTTTAACTACATATAATACTGGGCTTCCTCGAGGAGAGGCTTGGAAAGGGTTAAACAAACACACTCACATCCATAAAATCACTATGTATTATATATATATATATATATATATATATATATATATATGATTATATATCAATATTATCATTATTAATATTCTATAAATTTTATTTATTTAAATATTAACACTTTTCTCAGCAAATAAACCCAAACTCTAAGACTTTCACACAGTCCTTGGATGCATTTACGCATCCAAGAATGCACTTAACAAATAAGTTTAGTTAGGTTTTAAATACGTTTATCTCTAAACTACTGTGAACAGCTGTGATGAGGTGAGTTTCTCTGAAAAGGTGCATTTCATATCAAACCACTCTGAAAGATTTTGTTTACATGGTGACAACCCAAATATGAAGAAAAACTGGTGGAATTCTCATTTAATGCATAGTGAATAAACTGTTTAGATGCTTTAATTTGGGCTTTGCTCAACAAAGGATAAGCACGAGGCTAACTGGGGTGGTATCGGCTTATAGCTTACTTGGCTCTATTAGCAATGAGCTAAAGAAACAGGCTTCTGTAAATTTGCCCTATTGCCAAACTATTGCTTTGAGGTTTTTAGAAGCTCCTCATTTTGCCTCTGAGAGCTTAAGCGTATCGTAAATTTGACCAAAACTGTTGTTTGGTCACTGCTGCTTAGACGGCCACAGCTGTGGCTACGTTACCCGTGCTATGTTCCTTTCAACGTCAGCCTAGTACACTGGCTGCTGGCATGTGCGTGTGCATGTGTGTGCTGTGTTGAGTGTGAGTGTGCACAAATAAGTCCCATTCCAGAAATATCTCTGAAGACGTGGGGCGAACGTCACCATGGAAACAGATGGCTTTAATACAAATTGCAGCAGCCCTGCAACAAAACATTTACGTCCCTTTAAACCAGCCGCACACGCACGGCCTCCTGCCGATCGGAAAAAAGAGACGCATTGTCGCAACAAAAGCCCCCCAAGCCAAACAGCTCAGCTATATTCAGTACATGTTCAGGGATCATGGACAAACTGCATATAAGCCACTGCAGCTTCTCACAAGCTCTTTTTTTTTTTAACTATGATTTTGTGCAAATCGTGCAGGTTATATCAGGCTCCATATTGAAGAATTCCTTTAGCCTCCTCTGACTATCAGTTCTTCCTTCTTTGAAGTCTTCATCTGATCTGTCCTTTTTTTCCCGTCTAAACCCAATAACCACCCCTCCACCTCCTCCCCCACCCCACAACAGACAGTGCTGACTAAGTGAGCAGCGAAAGCTAACCCTCCGGAAAAGGAGGGCAGCTTATGAATATTTAAAAGAATACGCAAACGCTGGCCTCGCTAATATCCGCACTCAGCACTCAGGAATGTGGGAAAATAGGGGAGGAAATAGACCGGAAGGGGCACACATAAATAGAAATTCACAGAAACGTTATGAAAGTGAGCAAGTTCAATAATCTTCTCACACTAGATTCCCAGAGCACATACATTTCTTTCTTTATTTTTTTTTCTTCTAGACTGATCTGGCACGGCGCAGAAAGCAGAGACCACCCTGCCCACTCAAAACTTGCACCCCCCTGAATAAGAAAGGGGACTGTCAAAGAGAAAATGAGTGAAAAAACAGGAGTTTCCAAACACTAGAGTTATGATGTCAGGGTTTTAATGATAGAAGAACCCTTTTTGGTGCTACATACGACATATAGAACACATTATCCATCAATCTCAAGAACCATTTCACAATCCTAAGAACCCTAAGCATGCTAGTGGTCCACTGAGTGTTCTTGGTTCTATAAAGAACCACTGTCTTTACCAAAGAACCCTTGAAGAAGTGTCTTTCTTTAAGAGTGCACTTAATGGTCATTCCAACTGGAGTTTTGTACTGCATGAGGGTCTTTCTCAGAGGTACGTCATACTCAAGCTGACGAAAAAAGAGATGCTGCCATGAGGTTGTGGTTGAGTATGAATGCATATGTGTGTGCAATGAATGGTGCACTCTGAAGCAATTGAGCTATATAAGAACATAGCTGTGGTACAACCACCAAAGCTCTAATTCATTCGTTATTACAGCTCATATTTTCTATATAAGAGGTCACTAATAGGCAGACCACAGTCTAAGTCCAGACCTAGATGCTGTCCTATGCGGACCTGGACCTATAACCGATAAACTACAGCAAATTATTTAATTTAGATGGGGTGGTCCTATGTTAATCGACGTAACTTTTATAGCCTATATGGTAGTTTTAGCGGCTGGAGACTCACATCCCAATTGCATGCATTATAAATATCACACATGACGCTACTCAGCCGATCAGATCTGTGCATTACAATGAGCACTGAGACTCGAGTGAGTGACACAGGAGGGACGAGGCGAGAAACAGCAGTCAGAGAAGAAAGTGAGCCAGAGAGAATTTATTCCACATGACGTGATCTAAAAACAGAAAACTGACAATAAAAATAGTTGAAATCTGATTGAACTGGACTTTGTTTGATTTGATATTCAGTTGTTGACTGTATAAGATGTTGACATTCCTACTCGGCCACTTCAGTAAATAGTATATGGCACTGAGTGCAGGTTAGACATTATGATGTTCTGGAACTTTGCTTGAGGAAATTTCCCCTAACTGTATTGAAATTATTATTTTGCAAAGAAAACAAAGGCCTCATTTTAGAGTTCAAACAGCCACATTCATTTGTGTGAATTTATAAATATATTTATAACTTATTTTTACTATATATCTTCAAAAACCGAGCCCAAATTGTGATACAAGCGTCCACTCATGTTCCTTTCAGATTTGCTAATCCTTTAAAAGGTTGCAACGACCCGTTCACTTCCTGACAGCCAGGAACGGTACAACATTTGCTTGTTTTACCCAAATATCACACTCCTAAATAGTTTTTTATATATCTGCAGGAACAACACTCCACATCACTTCAACAGGAAAGGGAGGGGCTAAACTCTGGGCAGTGATATGCAAATATGTTAATGATTGTGACATCATTTAAAAAAATCTTGACTATATAGACTAGAGAGTACGACAGTGTTTTAGAGCCACTGTCAATTAAAATAAAAATAGTAGACTTTGAGAATAAAGTCAGTATTTTGAGAAAAAAAGAATTATTTCGAGGAAAAAAGTCATGAAATTTGGAGGTTAAAGTGGGCTAACTGTAGGGGGGGCTGCCATAACGCTCTGGGGTCTCGGTTGCTGTACTAATGCCGACTGTCTCTTTGTGTATCGATCATTTTTATTATCATTCTAACTGTCTGTGAAACTTCATTCCCTCTCTAAATGGTGCAGAGATGCAGCCCCAGATAGCCGTGTAAACAACCCTGCCTGAGATTCTCCTTCAACAAAGACAGATGTTTTCGTCTAAGTTCGTCTGGTTCTTTATTCTAGATAAACACAGTTTCCTGCTCAGCCGTTTCAGCCGATTCTTATACTAATACCAGGCTGGTGCTGATGAGCAGGAGAGACGGGGAGGCTGAGTGTTTCTTTATAAGTGAATCGATATGAAAGTGCAGCTCCACCAACTCAACGCCCCTCATTTAACACGAGGAGGTGCTGCCTTTCATTTGCAAAGCCTTTGGGTACAATATTGCATCCTTTTCTGGTATTAATGCCACTTTAATGTCGTAATTAATAATGTTTTTCTCTAAACACATTGACTTTTTTTCTCGAAATATTACGACTTTGTTTATCAAAATATTAAGACTTAATTCCCAAAGTGTACTATATTTATTTTTAGTAACAGAGGCCCTAAAACATTTTTTTTTCTTTTTTGTTTCAGCTCCTTAAAGATTTTCCCAACAATTACAGCACTTGTTCAAATCGAACTTTGCTCATTCAAGCTACTCTACAATCATCTTTATGCTTTGACGTTCTTGGTAATAATCCCACTCATGCACAGGCAGCTAGAAGTTGAAATGAAGGAGCTGTAAACACTGACGGCATCTGTCATTTTGCAGCGCCGCACTGTCATCGATTTGCAGCACATCCTGAGGAATGCCGTGCCGTCTCTGGGGCCCACGTTCATGCTGGGTCGCCGTTTCTGCCTTCAATCAGCTTTTGATTAGGGCCAGGCCTGTGAGGCCAGAGACCACAGCAAGATTGACTCAGGCCAATCAATTGCCAAGATCAATCAGTTAAAGGCTGCAGAACAACAAACAAAGCCAACAGGGAACCGCAAACATGCGCAAAACAGTCATCAGCCACAGCAAAGCCCAATTACAGAACGTTTTCACACAGATCAGAGAGAATGCAATCCTTGTCACAGCAATTCTTTAAAATTTCAGCAGTTACTCGAAAAGTAGAACATGACATTTGTTATGTAAATAATTCACAGGGAAACTAAAGCCCACTGCAAAACGGTGCCAGAACAACAGTCCTAGAAATGTATTGCAGACACAGGACGGTAATTAAATCTTGCTAAAAAACTGTGCAATATTTATATTCACAAACACTCAGACCAGCACCATCTACTGCAGTAATGAGAACGATCCACCACCCAAACAGTACCTGCTCTGTGAGGGTCCATGGGGGTCCTGACCACTGAAGAACAGGGTAACAGAGTATCAGAGAAACAGATGGACTACAGTCTGTAACTGTAGAACTACAGAGTGCAGCTATACAGTAAGTGGAGCTGATAAAATCAATGGTCATAATGTTATGCCTGATTGGCGTATGTTCATGATGAACATAATTTGTGGATCATGTACCCATATAGTCTCGAATTTTGGGCTAAATGTGGGAAGGAATGTAGAATTATTAGGGTAGGAATAAACTGTGAAGGCGGAGCTCAATGTAGGGGCCATCCCATCAACACTGTACATTGTCCATGCATGTAACATACGTGAGAATGGCTGAAAAATCCCAGCCAAAACGCTGATTAATCTGATTTTATTTCTAGAGCACATTTAAAAACAAACCAAAGTGCTTTACAAGTTTAAAATTAAGCAATAAATCCAAAAGTCAATAAAATAACAAGAATAAAACATAATATAAAGCAACAAATACAATAAATAGAATACACTAAAATGAGATCAGAGAACCTGAAAGCTCAGACTGAACTTGAATTAAAAGCTATGGTAAATAGATGTGTTTAGTAGAAATAGATATGTGTTTTCTATGGCATTATTATGGACTACTATGTTATTTTTCCTGAGACACAAGTCCTAATTTTTCTTATCTTCAGTAAAATGTCTCATTTCTGCACAGTAAATATGAAAATGACCCTGTTTTCTATCCCATATTTTGGTCGTTCAGTGCTTTAACACGTTTCACCTATATTTTCAACTTCTTTTCAAGTTTCTTAAGCATTTGTTGCTTTGCATGTCACTTTACTACATGGACAGTAAATTACTAATAAACATACTTAGAAACAATCATTCGACTGAATCTTAGTACGGTGGTGTACCGTGAGGTCATTTTTATTTTGGCTGTGCAGAAATTAAGCATTTTACTGAAAATAAATCGTGTTCATTTAAACGCTCACGAACGTGTTATGAAGCGTTTATGCAAGATGTTATGAATGTGTTATGTAGACACCCTTCAAATAAACTGTACCCGTAGTCGCTGGAGTTGATTCCTAACAAGAACTTCAGAGCTAAATGCCCAGAGAAAAGACTGACCCTCAGTGCTGAGCCATCTGCCCACCATTCTGTTATTGCCACGGGTCTCTGCCCAACCACCAATACTAATATCCAAATATTAAAGACTGAGCAAAAGAAACACACGCAGACCAACATGCTCTGAAAGCAGGGTGGGTTTGGGAACGAGAGGCAGTGGTTTTATTGAGGCATGATTGAATCCTGCCTGAAGCTCAAATGAAAAGGGAGGATGTCTAACTGTGCAATAGTTCAGAGACTGTTTTTAATAGAGGAACACAACTGTGGTGTGACGTTTGGGAAAACAAAGGCCTTATCTTGCAGGGGCTGACCCACAGGGAAGCCAGCACAGCTCTTCTGCTCGGGGAAGAGGCTGCCAATATAACACACTATTATAAAATAACACTGTCATCTGATTACATACAAGATGCAGAGTACTGTGGAAGAAACAGGCATTTTAAAACACTATAAGAGAATAAGATTTGCATTTAATTATATATAATTTGCAGAGTACTAAATAAGTAAATACTTTTTTAATCCCACAACCGGGGAAATTCCACCTCCGCATTTAACCCATCTGTGAAGTGAAACTCCACATACACACTAGTGAACACACACACTAGGGGGCAGTGAGCACACTTGCCCGGAGCGGTGGGCAGCCGTATCCACAGCGCCCCGGGAGCAATTGGGGGTTAGGCGTCTTGCTCAAGGACACCTTCGTCATGGACTGTCAGCTCTGGGGATCAAACCGGCAACCTTCCGGTCACAGGGCCAGATCCCTAACCTCCAGCCCACGACTGCCCCAAACACAATACTAGTGCTGGGTGATAAAACGATAACGATTATTATCACGATATAACTTTCCTCTATAGAACTGCAAGAAAGGTTCAATAAATGTTTGATATAAAAGACCATTCTCACACTTCCACATTCTAGCAAAAGCCCTGTTAGAGTTTTCTACTACAAGGAAAGCGACACTACTCTGCTGCTGCCAGGTGAGGGCGCACTTCTGAGTTTTTGATGTAATAGCAATGTCTAAAATGGGGAGTTATACATTCCCTGTTTGAGTGGAGCGACCGGCGATCGGTTCTCCTGTGACCAAGCGTGAGTGACGAGATAAATGACATAACTACACTGGCTTAGAGTGAATTCTTTCTGTACATCCTAACAAGCAGTGTTAAATCACGTCTGCTCCACACAAGAAAAGCATTGATAAAGCACTAAACAGTCATGTTTTTGTTTTAGTGCATTCCCGAGCAATGAAAGTGAAAGAATGAAGTGGCTTCATGCAAATTACAGCCCTGATTTAAACTAAATAAACTGACGCAGTGTTGCATTGGAGAGTGGGAGAACGCTATTAAGTTCATAGCCATGCAATCTCCACAAACACTGGCAGGGGAATGTGTTGTACTGAAGCTCCGTGATTTTAAACATGGCAATGACACCTCTGTAACAAATCAAACTTCTGCACTGTTGAATTTGTCTCTGTCACCTTTAAGCGCAGATGTTGTGTAATGGAAGTGTCTAGGGGTAACATAAGCTATTCCGTAAAGCAGAAGACCAGAAAGCTCACAGAGTGGAGCCATCAAGTGCTGAAGCTTGAAAAAATAATCTATTCTCTATTTGCATTGTTAGCAACAGCAGGGGTGGGGGACCCAGTGCAGGACTCCAGCACACTTTGGTGATTTCCTTGCACTAGCAGACCAACTAAGCCTGATGTGTTTGAGGGTAAATCACCAAACTGTGCAGGAATCCAGCCCTCCAGGACTGGAGATTCCCATGCCTGACAGAGTTCCAGATTTCCCCTGGAACCAACATCAGCACAAGAACTATGTTTCAGAAGCTCCATGAAATGGGTTTCCATGGCTGAGCAGCTGCACACAAGCTTTAGATGACTATATGCAATGCAAAGTGTCAGCTGGAGTTGTGTAAAGCATGGCACCACAGGAGTCTGGATCAATGGAAATATGTTCTCTAGAGTGAGGAATCACTCTTTGGGAGCTGGAAGTCTGATGGAATCTGGGTTTGGCGAATGTCAGGAGAACATTACCCAGCAGAATGCATTGTACCAACTGTAAAGTTTGGTGGAGGAGGAATAATGAGCTGGAGCTGTTTTTCAAGGATTGGGCCTGTGTTACAGTGAAGGATACTAACAATAAAATGCTTCCAACTTTGTGGCAACAGTTCAGGAAAGACACCTCCTGTTTCAGCATAACTGTACACAAGGTGAGCCCCACAAAGACATGGCCTCCACAGAGCCCTGACCCCAACCCCGGTAAACACCTTTGGTATGAACTGGAGCACTTACTGTGAGCCGGGCCTTTTGTCCAACACCAGTTCCTGACAAATGTTTTTTTGACTGAATGGGAATAAACTCCCACAGACACACTCCAAAATCTTATGTAAAGCCTTCCCAAAAGAGTGAAGGCTGATATATCTGCAAGGGAGGAACCAGTACCTGACCTCACTAATGCTCTTATGGCCAAATGCAATTAAATCTTCACAGCAGTATTTCAACATCTAGTGTAAATCCATCCCAGAAGTGTAAAGGCTACTGTGGTCATTTGCCATTCTGTATTAAGTAACATACAGTGTTATGTATCATTTATTACAAACTATAAAAGCATTTATAATGCACTATAAGCACTGGGTTCATAGCAGTTGTCATCTCAATGATGAATATCAATACATAATCTGGCCTAGAATCTAGAAGCTTTCAATATTAAGTTACTATTAGAATCCAATCATTCCCCCTAATGAAGACTATGTTTATTCTTTTATTCAATCTGATCTGAAATGGCACAATATGAAAGCCCTACTTTAAAAACCCTCATCAAGAAACAGCACAAAGCCTGACTGCCGAGAGAGAGGAGGCTATACAGTCACTGTAGTCTAATGAAAATGGAAGTAGAGACACATTTCCTCCTCTACTGCGGATAATATAAATCAATAAGAGAGACATTCATGAAAAATTGGAAAACATTAATAATGCATTCCCAGGTTGTACTTGTTATACTTGGAGAAGAAGCTGAGAGAGACGTAGCTAAATATGTCTCAGCTCTACAGAACAGGAATGCCTAAAACATCACTTGCATCTAGAGGTGCCCTACATCTGTATGATTTCTTTATTATTTTATCTATGATTAACTTGATCTCTCTCTGTGCCTGTTGTGGTTATTTTCCTTTCACTATATATATTTTATATATATTAATATATTAAGTATATATATTAATCAATAAGCAGTTCGCTGCATCAAAGATCACCTATTTTTTTTTTTTTTGGACAGCCACAGCAACAAAATATCAAATTAAATAATGCGTCTGTGAATATATGTGTGTAAGAGAGTGAGAGAGAGAGAGAGAGAGAGAGAGAGAGAGAGAGAGAGAGAGAGAGAGAGAGAGAGAGAGAGAGAGAGAGAGCACATTTTCCACCCACTCAATCCCATGATTCAACTCATCCTGCACTAAGCGTGGGCTAGAGAGAGAGACACAGAGTGAGAGAGTGAGAGAAAGAGTGAGAGTGAGAGGGCGAAAGAGGGAGAGAGAGGGAGAGAGAGAGAGAGAGAGAGAGAGAGGAAGGAAGGGAGAGAGAGAGGAAGGAGAGACAAAAAAAGAAAAAAGAGACAGTGACAGAAAGAGAAAGCAAAGACAGAGAGGGAGAGAAGAAAGAAAGAGAGACAGTTAATGAGAGAGAGAGAGGCAGGGAGTGACATATAAGGAGAAACAGATAAATAGATAGACAGACAGACACAGATAGATAGATAGATAGATAGATAGATAGATAGATAGATAGATAGACAGATAGATAGATAGATAGATAGATAGATAGATAGATAGATAGATAAATAGATAGATAGATAGATAGATAGATAGATAACCCTGACAGACATATGGACAGACAAAGGAAGAAAGACAGGAAGAGAGAGAAACTGATGAAGAGATAAAAATAAGGAATATACTTCTTCCATTTCTTCTAACTCCAGATGCGGCGACTGCTGCCTGCTGTGCTGTAGAGAAAGTGGGGCTGCTAGACTCGGCCTGGGGGGAAATGTTTGGAGTCGGGTGGGGGCGGCTCAGCTCCTGATGAGATGGCTTGCTGCAGATTTAGCAGCTGGAACATCACACTACCCTCATGTGAAGCAGTGGGGTCTGCCGCTGCTGTTGTATTGTTTTTTTTTCCCCAAAAATTTCATTTCGATTGTTAAACCTCAGTGGGTTACAGTGTGGCTGAAAAGTATAGACTGACACAGATTCGGATCATATTAGTGTACTGAGGCCTCAGCTCCCACTGACCATTACCAAATGGCATTATACTGGATAAAGCATGACTGATTTGCTTGTGCCCAAATGGAAAATTTCATATCAACATAAATCAGAGATGATGACCCATTTTCCCTCTGTACTATCAGTGAAATACAGTATCAGGGGAGGGTCTCTTAGCTGGCTGAGTGTCTTCACTCGCTGACAGGTGGTGGGAGGGGGAGTCGAAACAGGATATCGTTGGATAATATTATTTTTCCTTGCCAGTGGTGCACATGATTATGAGAAAACAAGAAATTAGTCTTTTCAATTCTGGTGTGATACGATGAACCATGCTTATTTTTGACCAGGATCACTGATAACAAGGTTGAAAAAGGTGGATTTTGATTTCAAGGCGATTTTAAAACCCATGAATTCACATTTTATTTCCATCTTCTCTGGATTTATGCTGTATTTTTACACTTGGCAGGCAGAGAAGAACTTTCCAGCCTATCTGAAGCTTTGGGGCTTGGCTCTTGACTGAATTTCATAACACTTTCTATGAATGTCACATTTGTAAGCATCTATAAACCCACTCATAACATGTAATGCATTCATAAAGCATCATAAACATGGCTATAAATATTTATAAAAATTCATTACATGAATGTGCACCACCGTTAGCCTGGCACTGACTTAACACTGCATATCCAATAAATGCCAGCAGAAATGATCATAATTGTAGTGTAGGGATGTTACAGAGTGAAGGATTCTAGCGTTTGATGTTAGAACCAATGAGAGAACAAATTACAATGACAGCACTCAACTATGTCACTCCACAGTGACTTCACACTAGTGTGATGTCAGAGGGGGTTCAGCGGAGGGTCTTGATGGGTACTTTGTTTGCTGTGATGTAATGTAACATTACATGTAAAGTAATGTAACATAACTTTACGCTCTCCAAGCTGGGACTGACAGTATAACATGTTATTAACACTATTTATAATGCATTATATAGACAATTCATAATGTATAATAAACATGGCTGTGAAGTGTAATTCAGTCTAATTCGTTTTCATAAATATTTATAACCATGTTTATAATGTCTTATGAATGCAATATAACACGTCAGAAATATGTTTATAGATGCTTATAAATGTGACATTCACAGAAAGTGTTACCCATGTTCTTTGCATAACTTCGCATAGCCTGCTAGAACCAAAGCAGGCTGCAAAGTGATTTATGCTCATGTTGCTTAGCTACAAAAGTGCATCATTTTCAGACAGTGAAATGCTAAGAGGATGTTTGAGCACGTAGTGCTGTCGCCTCACAGCAAGGGCCCAGGTTAGATCGGTCGGTCGGGTGACCAGGGTCCTTTCTGCATGTTCTCCCCGTGTCTGTGTGGGTTTCCACCCACAGTCCAAAGATATGCATTCAGGTGATTTGGAGATGCTAAATTGCCCCTAGGTGTAAATGTATACGTCTATCTGTCTGCCCTGTGATGGACTGGCGACCCGTCCAGGGAGTTTCCTGCCTTCCACTAAATGATCACTGGGACAGGCTACATCACTCCCCATGATCTAGGAGGAAGAGTGGCTTAGATAATGTGTGCTGCATGGAAACTCCATAAAGTCCATTCATGGATTCCGTAAAATCCTTCACAACCCCATGACACTGAAATTTATAAGGCCCTAAAGCGCTTTTACTCCAAACTGCCTGAAGTCAAATCAATTTTAAACATCTATTAGAGTGTCTATGGTGTATAATATATGCTGTGCTGAGCTTTATAAGGCTTCATAAACATACTGAGCTCAGCTGAACTGCTCAAGAGCTTGGAGCTTTTGTGCACTTTTAATAGGCTCTTAATGTAAGCAGAGGGTTCAGGCCAGGGTGCAACCATCTAAACATGAAACACTTATGAAATACAATGAATACTTATATCTCCCCTGTCTTACCTTGGAGTCCAAACAGAGGTGAAAATGTGCCAAAGAGTTTATGTTAAGGTCATTGATAGCAGGACCAAATATGCAGTGGTGCTTGAAAGTTTTAGAATTTTCTATATTTCTGCATAAATATGAACTAAAACATCATAAAAATATTGTCCTTGGTCATTTGTTTATTGAGGAAAATGATCCAATATTGCATATTTGTGAGTGGCAAAGGTCTGTGAACCTTCGCTTTCAGTATCTGGTGTGACCCCCCTGTGCAGCAATAACTGCAACTAAACGTTTCCGGTAACTGTTGATGCTGCACACCGGCTTGGAGGAATTTTAGCCCATTCCTCCGTACAGAACAGCTTCAACTCTGGGATGTTGGTGCGTTTCCTCATATTAACTGCTCACTTCAGGTCCTTCCACAACATTTCGATGGGATTAAGGTCAGGACTTTGACTTGGCCATTCCAGAACATTAACTTTATTCTTCTTTAACCTTCTTTGGTAGAACGACTTGTGTGCTTAGGGTTATTGTCTTGCTGCATGACCCATCTTCTCTTGAGATTCAGTTCATGGACAGATGTCCTGACATTTTCCTTTAGAATTCTCTGATATAATTCAGAATTCATTGCTCCATCAATGATGGCAAGCCGTCCTGGCCCAGATGCAGCAAAACAGGCCCAAACCATGATACTACCACTACCATGTTTCACAGATGGGATAAGGTTCTTATGCAGGAATGCAGTGTTTTCCTTTCTCCAAACATAAAACTATTCATTTAAACCAACAAGTTCTATTTTGGTCTCATCCATCCACAAAACATCCTTCCAATAGCCTTCTGGCTTGTCCCCGTGATGTTAGCAGCAATGTTCTTTTTGGAACGCAGTGGCTTTCTCCTTGCAACCCTGCCATGCACACCATTGTTATTCAGTGTTCTCCTAATGGTGGACTCATGAACATTAACATTAGCCAGTGTGAGAGAGGCCTTCAGTTGCTTAGAAGTTACCCTGGGGGTCCTTTGTGACCTTGCCGACTATCACACGCCTTGCTCTTGGAGTGATCTTTGTTGGTCGACCACTCCTGGGGAGGGAAACAACGATCTTGAATTTCTTTATTTGTACCTGTTCAATTGCTGTTCAACCTGTTCAAACCTGTTCAACTACTTGTTAACACAAATAGCTGATCATCCAATCACATGGCTGCAACTTTTAGGCATGTAGAGGTGGTCAAGACAACTTGCCGAAGTGCAGACTGAGCATCAGAACGGGGAAGTAAGGGGATTTAAGGCACTTTGAACGTGGCGTAGTTGTTTGTGTCAGACGGGCTGGTCTGAGTATTTCAGAAACTGCTGATCTACTGGGATTTTCACGCACAACCATCTCTAGGGTTTACAGAGAAAGAGGAAAAAGAGGAAACATCCAGTGAGCGGTCAGTTGTGTGGACGAAAATGCCTTGTTGATGTGAGAGGTCAGAGAAGAACGGGCAGACTGGTTCCAGATGATAGAAAGACAACAGGAACTCAAATAACCAACCAGAATCGCTGAGGAACGTTTCCAACACCTTGTTGAAAGTCTGTCATGAAGAATTAAAGCAGTTCTGAAGGCAAAAGGGGGTCCAACCATTTACTAGCAAGTGGATTAGTGGATTTACTAACAATGGATTAGTAACATCTGGGATAATATATCAATGACTGTGCAAAATCTTAGCAACCACCTGGGACAATATAGCAACACCTTAGCAACCACCTGCAAGTCAACTTAGTTTATTCACAAACTTTACCTTCTATTATACAACAATCAGTTCTGGCCATGCAAGCTGATTGGTTGAGAAGCGTTCTAACTGTGCTGATATTTCTCCATAACATCACAGGTTTTTCACAAACACAGGTTTTTCACCACTGAGTAGCTTTTCAGTCGGCAGCTGTGACAGAAGAACAGCTGAACAACCTGGAATCAGCCAGAAATGACCCCAACACCATTCGCCAAACGTGTCTGATCTTCAGAGTCTGACCAGATCAGACTGAGCCATAAAACTGACCCAATAAAAAACAAAAGCTGCTCAGTGGAGACGACAGTTTGGGAATTTAGTGTCATCTCATCTTCAGAGTCAGACCAAATCGGCTGTCAGTCAGATGTGATCTTAACAGTGTCCGTTTTCTGTTTGTGGCAAATTAAGAAGTAAATACGTTCAAATGGCTCGAGTGTCTCCTACAGCTGTCACAGTCGCTGCTTAGTGGAGTGATACAGTGTTTGTGAAAAACCTGTGATGTTATGGAGAAATATCAGCACAGTTAGAACACTTCTCAACCAATCAGCTTGCATGGCCGGAACTGATTGTTGTATAATAGATCATTTAGTGTAAGGAGTTGGAGAACGAACTGCCGGCTGAGCAGCGAGTGGGCGGGGCTTGTTACTCTGACGTAGCAACAAGCTGCTCGTTAAAGAGCTTTAATTTGGAGGAAGGAACTGAACATTAAAACATATTAAACGCCGCGTTCACGGCCAGTTTATTCATTTCTTACTGTATTTATTTAACTGTTTATCATGGCTGTGAATTGGTTACAGGCATGAGTCAGAGGCGAAGCAGTTCCTTCCTATTTCTCGATAACACACTCCCTCTCATGTTCTATTGCTAAAGTTTAAACTGCAACAGGACCATAAATCAGATCAACTGAAAACATAAATTTTAAGACTACAACTGTAAGAAATTCCAGACACAACTTAGAATAGAAAGACTTCTAACATGTAGAACATGCTGCTGAAGGAAAATGATCTTAAACATTTCTTATGCAAATATCATTCAGCGCTCACACTTGGGTGCACCGTCAAAGAATACTCATAGTGAGAAAATTCGGGGGTGACTGTTCAGGAGCCGAATTTCAGAAATGAGAGGAAAGTCTCGCTCCGATTACAAACAGGACTATGTTTAGGAAAAGTGAAAGAGATTAAGATGAGGTCTTTGAATATTTCCTCCCTCTGGGGTACCAAGACTACGCTAACCATAAATCTACACATACTGGATATACTGGATGCAAAATGATCCTGGGCTGGCTATCAAAGGTGAAGCGGAAGCAGATTCTAGACTACAGTAAGTTACATGAGTAGGTAAAAGAAAGCAGGGTGAAGTCTGAGTCGTTCCGTTTGAGCAGGGCAGACGGGCCCTGGCAGCCATCCAGAACAACATGCGGGAAAGATCAGTTACGAGTGTTCCTCATGAAGCGCTTTCCTCAGGCCAAAACAGATTCATTAATGTGGTTCGTATCTCTCGTTCGCTCGCTTAATACACATACATACGCACAAACAATAACAAACAGCAAATATCAAACAGCTGCATTTTTTCATATTCGCCCAATGCAAATGTCTTCTCTTAAATGTTGACTGCCTTGAGTTAGATGACTCAGAGAATTCGAGGGTTTGTGTGATGTGCATGAATAACATTGCAGGCCTGAACTAAAATGCTACGCAGTGGCTGGAAAACAGTCCCTCAGGAAAGCTGCTCTAGGAGCCTCCACATTCACTACACATATAATACAGAAAGAAACAGATAACAATGCCTCACCGCTTGGCTGTGCTGTTCATTTTGAGAAGTCCACTGATGTCTGAGACGTGGACAATAGCATCGAGTATGGCCTGATGTAAAATGGTAAACATGCCAACTCAGACTGCTTTACAGTGGTGGCGATAGGAACCAGGGGTCATGCCTATTATTCCAATATAGCAGTTTTATTTACTAAAGTGACCAGTGAACCTACATCTGAAAAAATGAGTTTTCTTTGTGTACTATTTGCTTTACATCCTACTGCACATTCTGCATCCTCCCACTGAAGCTTTAGTCCAAAATCCTCTCAAAACTACTGTAAAATAATGTCTTGCTACAATGGCAAAATACTGTTAACCTTTTCATGTGATAATTTTATTTTAAGGGAGCTTTTAGAGGCATTAAATGCCTCCGACTGCGCCATAATGTAACTGCTGCACCATTTAAGGTGGAACGGGAAAATTTGAACAAGAAACTGGTGAATAAGAAGCTGACTAAGTTTGTGACTTTTTAATGTTTGACAGTTTCTCGTTGCAGATTAAACATACACTATATTTCCAAAAGTATTCAGTCGTCTGGCTTCACACGCATGTGAAGTTTACTGAGATCCCATTCTTGATCCATAGGGTTTAATATGATGTCGGCCCACCCTTTGCAGCTATAACAGCTTCAACTCTTAGGGGTAGGCTTTCCACAAGGGTTAGGAGTGCGTTTATGGGAATTTTTGACCGTTCTCCCAGAAGAGCATTTGTGAGGTCAGACACTGATGTTGGACGAGAAGGCCTGGCTCACAGTCTCCACTCTAATTCATCCCAAAAGTGTTCTATCGGGTTGAGGTCAGGACTCTGTGCAGGCAAGTCAAGTTCTTTTACACCAAACTGGCTCATCCACGTCTTTATGGACCTGCTTTGTGCACTGGTGCGCAGTCATGTTGGAACAGGAAGGGGCCATCCCCAAACTGTTCCCACAAAGTTGGGAGCATGAAATTGTCCAAAATCTCTTGGTGCTGAAGCTTTAAGAGTTCCTTTCACTGGAACTAAGGGGCCGAGCCCAACTCCTGAAAAACACCCCCACACCATGACCCCCCCTCCACCAAACTTTACACTCGGCTCAATGTAGTCAGACAAGTACCGTCTCCTGGGAACCGCCAAACCAAGACTCCTCCATCGGACTGGCAGATGGAGAAGCCATGGAAACCCATTCCATGATGCTCTCTACACTGTTCTTGAGCTGATCTGTAGGCCACATGAAGTTTGGAGGTCTGTAGTGATTGACTCTGCACTTTGTAGCTGAGTTGCTGTCGTTCCCAATTACTTCCACTTTGTTATAATCCCACTGACAGTTGACTGTGGAATATTTAGTAGTGAGGAAATTTCACGACTGGACTTGTTAATTTGGACTGTAAATTAGCTCCAGCAATTAAGAGCATGTTTGGTTAAAACTGTTGTAGTTATAATTTTCGGATTATCTTCAGATCACAACTCAACTACTTTGTGATCTCAAGATAACAAAAGATTTTATGTTGAGATTACGACTTGATAATCTTGTGATCTCAAAATAAAGATGTTATCTTGAGCTAACTACACCTATCTTGTGATCTCCAGACAAAGTTATCTGGAGAACAGGTGTTAATTATCCTGTGATCTCAAGATAACAAAGCTGTTGTCTTAAGATCTTCTTAATTATATTGTGATCTCAAGGTGATAAAAGTTCAAATGAAAGTTATCATGACTTTATTATCAACTTTTGTTATCTTGAGACCACAAGATAATTAAGTCATAATCTCAAGATAACAATCCAGAAGATTACAGTAACAGCTCATGGCCTCTCTGGACTTCCACAGTGTTTGAGCGATCAGCAGAGCTTCGTTTTACTGCAAAGGGAGATTATTTTTACCTAAACATCTAAATCTGCTGTGGAGCCTCATGTTGCCGACCCCTGCACTATAGGCTACAGTGCAACGTGCCTCCAACAGAGAACAGCCCATGTCTTTTATATATGGATGTGTGGAAACTTGTCTTTGCATAATGCTACCAGTTGAGTGCTCGGTGCTACATATGCAGCAGATACATCTGACACTTGTCACCTGGAAATCGAGGCTTCATTCCACCTGACAGCAGCGAAACGCACTTCAGCAAAGAGCCGGTCCCAGAGCCCCTTCACACAGCGTCTCCACACTCCTCTTAGCACCAGCATGATTCAGATGTGCCAGCCCGTGCATTTGTAGGTCAGACGTAATGATGGAGAAAACGAAGCTGCCTCAGCGAGAGCGCATCTCATCTGCCTTTCAGAAGAGCCGCCGCGCTTAATGCTGTTTGAAGATGACGGTTATTTCAGGCGCCAAGCAGGGAACGCCGTGGCTCAGTGTGCTGGCGGATCTGACGCGAACCGCTTCGAATAAAGTATGAGGCTCATAAAACGGGAGATGGAGTAAAGATACTAATACTAATGATCTCTTCGATAACTATGTTTTATCACCTGTCTGTAAAGCACTTTGAGCTGCCACCGGCATGAAAAGTGCTATATAAGTAAAATAATAATAATAATTATTATCATTATTAAAGGATCGGGCAGCTGGCACAAACAGGGATGCGTCTGTAGTAAACTGCCTCACACGGTGCGAATTAAGACACTGTCAGAGGTGAGAAAACTCACCCCAAGGCATAAATCATCCTCAGAGGGAAACCAAACGGGAAGCAGATGATGTGAAATATACGCTGCCCTTAAAGTGGGTTTAATAATGCAGAGTTACAAGACTTTTAAAGAGGTGGGGGTAGTGGAAAGAGTCTCTAAGGGTCCTTTAGTGAAGACAGTGGTCTGCAGTTTAGAATGTGTGCCTTTCTGATAATGCTGAAGTTATGGTCAGCTACTGTTTTCTTTATTACATTATTATTATTGTTATTATTATTATTATTATTATTATTATTATTATTATTATTATTATTATTATCATCATCATCATCATCATCATCATCATCATCATCATCATTATTATTATTATTATTATTATTATTATTATCTCAGCAACATAGAGAACTTATTGTATATAGGGTTGTTTTTTTATAAGATCATGACTTAACTATCTTGTGATCTCAAGATAACAAAAGTTAACAACTTTGACAGTTAAGTCATGACCTCAAGATAACAATCCAGAAAATTTGCAACAACTCGTGGCTTCCAGTTTGTTAGAATGAACAGTGAAACTTCATTTGACTGTTCTTTAAAGAACCTTTTAAAACGGTTCTGTATACATATTTCTATTAATGGTTGTAATAACCTTAAATTGGGTTCATTATGTGGAGGTTCTTTAAACATTTACACACTCGTAAATTCCATTGTATTCCCTATTGCATCTATTATTATTATTATTATTATTATTATTATTATTATTATTGCTGTTGTTGTTGTCACATATAATCTCTGTGACAGAGAACCTATTTTACAAAGTTCTTAAAAAAAATCTGAAATGTTTCTTTAAAGTCTTAAACACTGGCTGTGTTTACATGCAAACATCGCCAATCCGATTGAACACATTCTGATTACAGATTAAGACTCAGGTGTGTTTTCTCTCTCTACTCAACAATCTGATGAAAATATTAATTTACATGCTCACTACAAGTAATCGGATCCAAAATGACACGCATGCGTGGCGTACCACTTCGAGTAAACGTTACCATAACAACGGACATCATGTGAGTCCAACCAGATTGAGATGAGCAGCAGTGAGCAGTGCTTGTGTTTTTGCTCTGAGACACAGAAGCTGGACATCCATCACATTACCATCTTTTAAAGATCAGACCATGAACTTCGTCTCCTCTGCAGACCAGTTTCTGCTCCGCCACGTTGAACATTATAAACTTTCACTAAGATGCATAATTTCAGAGAACCTATTTTATAAAGCTCTTTAAAGAACACTTAAAAGAGCCACCATTGAAAAAAAATGGCAGTTACGCTAAGGTCCTTTAAGCTTAATGTTATGTTTAAGCTTATGTTCTTCTCACTTGCGTACCTCATTAGCAAAAAAAAGAAACAGGTTTCTTGTTTCTTGTTGAAAAGATCCTTTGAGAAACAAAAGATCCTTTTTGGTTCCACCTTACTTTTCAAGACCTTATAGCACAAAAATGGTTCCCCTACTGTTACAAGTCAGAAGATTTTTTATTACTATAAGCAAACCCTTTTTCTAAGAGCACTGTTTTACACGTGTGAGCGATACATCTGTTTCAAGGATGTAAGCTGGATCTCTCCAAGGTCCTGAAAAAGAAAGGCTAATTGCCTCGCAGCGCATTTCCACAAGAAAAACATGCACCAGGAACGTGGAACGCTGCACACTGAGCCATATGAGAGAGAGCCGAGGGGCAGGGGGAGGGGAGTGTGTAAATGTGTGTGTGAAGAGAGGTTAAGTCATGGTGGAGAGGGAGGAAAATAAAGAGGGGGAAGGGGGGAAAAAAGACGACGACAGCCCTCATGCTTGTGTGCGTATCTGACGAAATCCTGCCTGGGAGCTCGCAGCCTGTTAATTAAAAGAGTGAGGCTACTGTATCTGTCCTTCTTAACTCAACATGCGCTCGGCTCAGCCTAGGACATCTTCTCCAATCCACACTATGGCCTTTCCCCTGAGGACCCACCTCCCGGGTTTCTGCTTGGTGTGTAAACTCCACTATCTCTCCGCTGCAGCAGGACTTGAGCTGCTTCTGTCCTTTCCCACGATCCTCTCTAGCTGTATGGCAGCGCTCTGACACACGAGTCAAAGCCTCACCCCTTCACTCCACCATAACACGTGCATTCAGAGCACAACACACATGCATACAGTCACACATACATACAGATGTATGCAAAGGTTTAAATATGCTTGGTTATATCACGTTTTGTTGATTTTCAAAGTGAAAATATATTAATACATCCTCTACAGGGAACACGGGAATGTGGCATTTTTTCTGCAAATTTTAGTGCAGATTGTTTTTAAAACGTTTTGATGTGAAATTCATTTTTGCATATTTGTCACACTTGAATATATAAGATCAAAATGCAGGTTTTAAATGATGATTTCATTGACTTAAAGGAAAAATGCTGTTCAGTTCTACATGGCCCTAGGTAAAAAAAAAAAAAAAAGGAACTGCCTCCCAAGCTACTAAATCAACCAGTTAAACAAATGCAATTAACCCTTTACCAAGCCATGGGCCCAAACAACTGCTCCATGGGACACCCTGCAAGGCACAGACCATGCTGACCGAAAAAAGGTCACAAACGCTTATCTTATTTACCAAAAAAACATCTTGATAATCCCCAAGATTTTGGGACAATATTCTGTGGACTGATGAGTCAAAGGTGGAATCTCGTAACATCTGGTGTAAAGCGAACACTGCATTCCACCATAAGAACATCATACCAACAGTGATGCATGGTGGCGGTAGTGTGATTGTCCAGGAAGCAAGTCCACCTCTAAATGGCTCAAAAGAAACAGCATTAAGGTTCTGAAGTGTCCGTGTCAAAGTCATGACTTGAATTTAATTGAGATGCTGTGGCATAACCAGCAGTTCATGCTTAAAAACCCTCCAGTGTAACCAAATTAAAACAATTCTGCAAAAACGAATAAAAAATTCTTTATGTAATTTCAATACGATCAAATGCATCTGGAATCAGATTTCCCTGCTCTTCTCCGATCGTCCAGTGGAGTTTACCCCTTATTTGAGGTTTCTTGGCATGATGGAAATTCTGCAATATCATAACGATACAACATGTCGGAATGTATTTTATCTAATATACACTCACCGGCCACTTTATTAGGTACAGTTGTCTGTTAACACTAATAGCTAATTGGCCAATCACACAGCTGCAACTCAGTGCATTTAGGCATGTAGAGGTGGTCAAGACAACTTGCTGAAGTGCAGGCCGAGCATCAGAATGGGGAAGAAAGGGGATTTAAGGGACTTTAAACGTAGTGTGGTTGTTGGTGCCAGACGGGCTGGTCTGAGTATTTCAGAAACTGGTGATCTACTGGGATTTTCATGCACAACCATCTCTAGGGTTTACAGAGAAAGAGGAAAAAGAGGACATGTCCAGTGAGCGGTCAGTTGTGTGGACGAATATGCCTTGTTGATGTGAGAGGTCAGAGGAGAATGGGCAGACTGGTTCCAGATGATAGAAAGACAACAGGAACTCAAATAACCAACCAAAATCTCTGAGGAACGTTTCCAACACCTTGTTGAAAGTGTGCCAAGGAGAATTAAGGCAGTTCTGAAGGCAAAAGGGGGTTCAACCTTTTACTAGCACGGTGTACCTAATAAAGTGGCCCGTGAGTGTATATTTAAAGGGAAAATCCAGCAATTTCTCAAAATGTCTGAATATTTCCACCCTTGTGATGTAAACATTTATATGAAATGGTTCATTATAGAGAAACTTACAGCCTACAATGTTTCCAACACAAATATAGCCATTTTAGTTACTATCCAAAAACACTAGTGAACTTACATTTGTCTGAGTTTCTATATGTGACGTTGATGATGGTAACACAGCCATAAATCCTAACAAAGTACTTTTTTGGGGACCATTTTGCCTTACAACCCCCTGCATATACTCCTCTAGGAACAAAATATATGGATTAAAAATACATTTTAAGCCAAAACGCTTTCACAAAACCATAAAACAATGTGTGAGACATCTGGCAGCGTATTCATAAGATTCAAGGGAGATTTCAGAGGCATTCAATTCTTCAGATATCAGATTCCTTTTGCCATCGTCAACAACTCGGAAACTTGGAAAGTTTCTCTAGAGCGAAGCATTTCACATTAAACCATGCTGAATGACTTTCTTTAAATATGTAGAATCTTTGAAAAATTTGTAGTGCTCCCTTTAATATGTATACATTTTTTTTTTTTTAATGAACGCTCGATATAGCTAGTGTTTTTGGGCAGCGTTATTATTTAATACTGCTGAACGGTTGTTTACTGGGTACTATTTTTGGTATCACCTCTGTCGTGGTTCCCAGCGAGCTGAGCTGATATTAAACGGTGACATATAAACGCATCAGAATGCAGAGAGTATTACTAAACACATATGATAATCTTAGCTATCAGGTTAGTGGATCTTCTTGCTTCGCCTTTTTTGAGCAACCAGAATCATCTGATGTAGTGTTTCCCAAACCTACTCTTTATTTCAGCAGTCTGAACGAGATCTTCATATCACGGCCGTTTCATTAGGTGTCACTATATCTATGTATCTATATCTACAGTGGAAAATGAAGTAGCTGGTGCCAAAAATTAGTTGAGTTCAGCTAAATCCAGTCGAGTCGAGCCATGCAGTGAAAAAGAGGCTGTAGACTATATTATCATTGTTTAATCTCTGGATGAACAGATCTTAAATATACTATATTTTATCCTCCCATAAGTATTCATCTCAGCAACATGGGGTGTGATGTTTTTGTAAGGAGCCATTTTCACCAATTCCAGTGCTTGTGAGTTTTGGGAAGTTTGATCCTATAAAAGACACAAGTGTCTGCAATTCTTCTGCTCAGTGTCAGCTGGGAAAGACAAGGAGGGGCTACCAAAATCTACACTAGGAAAATATTACCCTGTTCTGTATTCTAGTGATGCCAAAAAAAACGTTCCTCAGAGGAATGTTTGATTTAGAGGCTTTTCACTTTGACAACCAGTCAAAACAGATTCCTTTTCCTCTTCTGTACAGCCAATGTTTTTGATCTTGTCCTTTACCTGTAACAGCAAAAGGACAACAAATCAGGTTGAATTTAACTCTGCTTTAGCTTGAGCTACTGAGGCATTTCCCACCACAAGCCAATGTTCTGTGTGAAACTAAAAACCCAGATCAAGCCAAGAAGACAAATGACCTCTTTAAGAAAATAATTAGGTGAAATTTCCAATGTACACTTTTACACGTCAACCATGACATACAGTACTGTGCGAAAGTCTTAGGCACCCAAGACACATTTTCATCCATTTATCTGTGTAGTTTGTGGAAGTCCAGTATTATATGTAGTTAAAAAGCAGCTCCTGGTTTGACCAATCAGTGCTCAGTAAATTGAGCCCATGATGTAATTGATGATATTAACGAGTCTCTGTGGCGGCTGTTGTTACTTTTTATTGTTTTTCTGTTTATTTGAATTATGAATACGACTTTATTCTAATGTATATTGTGATAAACTCACTGCTGAGGTCAACTGTTTAAAAATTTGCTTAGATGCCTAAAACCTTCGCACAGTGCTGTATTTGGTGTCTGAGTTAGCTTCTTTACTTTTATACTGTAGCTATGAGACTAGTGTAGGTAACAAGTAGCAGAAGCAAATACCACACCAAGTAGCATCATGTGAACTGCACACCTAAAATCATCAAACATTTGCCTCAAACTGTGTTATTTAATATTTTTAAACAGGCCTGCTTATGTTTCTTTCTGACTTCATGATATGTTACCTAATGGACAAAAGAAAAAAAACATTACATGGCTAAAAACAGCAGCGGCAGCCACATTTAAGCCTGTAGGCCTACAGTGTTAAACTGCAGAAGTTTTGCCTTCAGACATCAAACATCTCTTGGCTTATTGACTACTTTTGGGTTAAGGAGATACATTTCTAGCCAAGTGCTCCTGCACCTGCCTCGGCCTCATTTGGACAGCACTCCCGCTAACGCTAACCGCTCCTTTTCCCTTTGTGCTGCTTTAAGGATGATGACACACTGAGAGCAGCTCAATTTGCTTTCCTCTTCGTCAGTGAGATTGGGACCCCCCTCGGGCATCCGGCTCACATTCTCATCTTCACGCCCATCAGCTGTGACTGCTGGATTAGCAAGCAAGCCTCACATCCCTTCATCTGCATGCCATCAAAGGCAAAGCCACAGCCTCGGAGCAGAGAAAACCAAGGTGAAAGACCAGCACAGGATATACAGCCAAGGATTTGTGGACAAACTGTATATGCATGCAGACATGTAGCTGCAGTCAGAAATTTCCTTAAGGCTTCTGCATGTGTACATGAACTAACAGCACATTCTCTGCTAGCCATGTTAGCATTTCTGAGTAAAGCCTTTCATTAAAGCATGCTGAAGGGTGGAGGCTTCACTGTAATACAGATGAACTGACACAGTTTGCAAAATCTCTGCTAGTCAGGTTTTATAGATAAAGAGTGTAAAACAGTGCAACACAATCTCAGTGTGTGAAGGGCAAGGCCGAAAACTGCAACTCAATGTCTGTGATCTTCTATTGTTACGGCAGCACTCCATTAAACCCAGCATGCTTCCTTGGTGGACCACCACGCTGGTTCTGGAATACTTTGTCAAACCATTACACACTCGGGCGATTCTTCCAAAATTGCAAGGACAACACATATCAGACGTCATAAAACAAAAGGATTACATCATGTCCAGAAACCTGGCTCGGCTCACTAACTACAGAAATAACTTACAGCCTGCTCTCCTGGCCAAAGGACAATCCAGAATTCCAGTGTAGTGTTCAAAAGCTAAAAAGGTATGTCACAATATTAGGGTGTATTATTGCCTATAGAACAATTAACTTGCACATTAAAGAACCATTAACGCTGAAAGATATATATTCACATTGGAGCAACATATGCTGCCTTCTAGACATCGTCTTTTTCAAAGAGGTCCATTCTTACTTTAATAATAATAATAATAATAATACATTTTATTTCATGGCGCCTTTCAAAAACCCAAGGTCACCTTACAAAACAGGAAAAAGCAACAATAATAATACATGTGAGTCAACAATCATTTGAATACGTCAAAATAAAACAACACTAAAAGAGTCACGGTAAAACAACAAACCAGTTTAAAGAGAATATGCTTGCTTAAACAGGTATGTTTTCAATAGAGATTTAAAAGAGAGAAGAGATTCTGCATTCCTAATAACTGGGGGGAGGGAATTCCAAAGCTGAGGGGCACAGCGACTAAAGGCTCTGTTGCCCATAGTAACAAGACGGGCAGAAGGAACAAAAAGATGGGTGGAGGATGAGGATCTGAGGGAACGGGACGGAGTAGAGATGTGTAACAGTTCAGACAGGTAAGGAGGAGCAAGGTTATGAATGGATTTGAATGTGAGAGTTAAAATTTTAAAATTAATTATTATTAATTATTAATTTAACACAACAACAGTCATATTCTGCATGTGTTACAATCGTGTGGCTGTGTTATCAGAGAGTGCGGCTGCTACATTGACCTGCCTCCAGTCCAGACCTGTCTCCACCTGAAAATGTGTTTCAAGCTCAAAAAAAAAACAAAAAAACAAACAAACAGGGGCTGCACGGTTGCACAGGTGATAACAGAAAAATGCCAAAAAATTCTGACTTTCAAAACTGGATCAGTTTTTCTTCAGTCCTCCAGTGGCTGGTAAATGTTATGAAAAGGAAAGGTGGCGTAACACAGTGGTAAATATGCTTGTGTCACAATCTTTTTTTTTTTTTTTTTTTTATAACATGTAGATATTACATTTATAATGAGCATTTACAAAAATGCCAGACACAAGCATGTGAAGCACTGAGTTAAATCACCTCTGCATTTAAGTTCTCACACAGTAATTAACTGTTATTAAAGCAAAAGTGATTTAAGATGCATGTAAATATGCACTTTTTTTTTTTAATACAGGTCAACCACCACTGTTTTTATTAGCATATTAGCACTTACTGTCCCAATGTTTCTGTAACTGAAGTTTGTACATATAAATGAACACAGCTAATTCTCTGATAGCCATGTTATCATCTTTGGGCAAAATTTTCTTTAAATGGAGGGTGTAAGTTAAATTCTAATTCACTTTAACTACACACTCAAACAAGGTGGTTCTCCAAGAGTTCTTCAATATGTGGCACATCAGGTTCTATTTCATTTGATACAACTCATAACATTTCAGAAAATCTAAATGTGTCAATGTATATTGTGTATCGTAAAAATGACTCGAAACATCATGAGATGTTTTTGCCATATCGCCCGCTCCTACATTCTGAGCTTAAATTTAAAGTTAGTAAAAAATGCTCCGAAACAAATTGGTAAAAGAAGGGTTAATGTTGCATTTCTACCAAATGCCATTCCAAACCAGTTCTGTTTAATAGGCTTGTGGCTTAATAGCCCAACAGCAGAAAAAAACTCAGTAAACAGTTGCGTCAATGGTGCAAGAGCATAAACTACCCTGTAAAATTTACCAGAGATGCAATAAAATGAGCCCCAATATCCACACAAAACACGCCACCAACATTATGAATCACATCATGAAACAGTTCTGAATTATGTATGTAATGATTCAGTCCACACAGGAAAAGAAACTTGCCAGGCTTGGAAGTATTGATCAGCTCCATAGAGAAAAGGCCCGGCCCTCATTACAGCTGACTTCCACCCACAGCAAGTCACCCCACAACTCGACGCGCTTCATCAACAACTGGTATCATCGCATATAAATAAAAAAATAAACATTCTGTATCAAAATAAGCCACGTATGATCCCAGCCTCTCAGCATTTTCAAGCATGGCGGAAGTAAACTGAGACCGAGTTGAAATTTTAATGAGTTTGAGCTCTTGCCACAGGCGAACGGGGGAGCCATTCCAAACGAGTGCTTTCTCACCACGTGTCACCTTCTGCTGCCCTCTGGGAGGAAAAAAAAGGAAAAAAACCACACCGTGGCCAGTGTCAAACGATGGATCTTTATCCTTTCTCTCCTCAAACCAAAGGAACCATTCATAGCAACGTAAAGAAAGAGCAGATTAACACAAATGGTCATCAGGCCGCTGAGATGAGCTGAATTAACCATTAGAAGCTGCAGCTGTTGGTGTCAGTAAGAGCGTATTCTAATGCTGATAGTATCTGGTGAAAAATGAATTGTTGTTTGTGCAGTCCTGCTTTGAAAACATCTTTTTTGCAGTTTGTTTCATTTTTTGACATCAACACAAGTGCAGACTCTAAGCTGTGGATATAGTCTCTAGTTAAAAATTTCCTCAAGCAGAGGTTCGAACATCATAATGTCTAACTTCATCATGATTCAGTGCCATATACTGTTTACTGACGTAGAAGTTACATAACAGCTGAATATCCAATCAAATTAAGTACAATTCAGTAATATTTCAACAAGATTAACTGTCAGTTTTCTCTTTTAAAAGCACGCAATGTGAAATAACTTCACTTTCTTCTCATGACTGCTGTTTCTCACCTCGTCCCTCCCCTATGTATGCACCACTCATTCAAGTCTCACTGCTCATTGAAATGCACAGATCTGACTGGCTGAGTAGCATCACATGTGATTTTTACAATGCATGTGATTGGTCTGTGAGTTTCCCGGCCACTAAAGCTACCATAAAGGCTAGAAAAGCTACGGCGATTAAAATAGGACCACCCTGTCGAAATTAAATAACTCTCCATAGTTTATCGGTTATAGGTCCAGGTCCACATAGGGCAGTGTATATGAGTTTGGATTCGGACTGCGTTCTGCCTATTAGTGACCTCTGATATACAGCGTAAATGACTACCCTTCATATGTGTAATTTCCAGTGAAAATGGCCATGAAGTTCAAGTTATTTCTTTTTTGATCACCAGAAAATGCACAGTAAACATACAGCGGACTCCAAAAGACTAAGGCTACACTGAAAATCTGGATTTTCCATTTAAATCAAGAAATAAACAAAAGAAAGTTTCAGAAAAAGTTTCTTGAAAAAGTAAAACAAAGAAAAGTTAGGACAATTAAATTCCACACTATTCCCAGGTCACCATTCAAATTGAGGCAAGACTGTGACACTGACCACGTTAAGGCCAAAGGTCTGTTTTTCAATCTTATTCTTTTCATTCAAACACATGTTTATATGACTCTCAGGTGGATTTGGTCTCCTAATTAGAGGCTTTTGCACCACTTATGGACTCCATGCCAGGTGGACACATGAAACACATCAAATTCTGAGGTTCATGTGGTCAGTTCATTGGTCTGAGAACATCAGTAGCTCCTTTGTTTGATTGAAAAGATGAAAGCTTTAAGCATTGTTTATCTGAGGGTGGCGGTTTTGGTGGTCTACTAGGCCTTGCACGATTATGAAAAGTCCCATTTTTTCTGTCTCTTGTAAAAATTTTTGACCTCCAGTTACAGAAACTTCAACTTTCTCCCACGAGAACATGATCTTATATCTAATCTCTTCAGACATTTTGCCTGAAACTCAAATGACTTCAACTGGAAATTGAATGAATGAAAAGATTCTGACTTTTTTTAAAGATGAAGATTAAGTTACACTTATTAGCCCCACAATGGGGAAATTTCACCTCAGCATTTTGACCCATTCATGAAGTGAGACCCCACATACACACTAGTGAATGCACACGCGCACACACACACACACACACACACACACACACACACACACACACACACACACACACACACACACACACACGGGGCCAGTGAGTACACTTGTCCAGAGCAGTGGGCAGCCCTATCCACTGCAGCCGGGGACCAGTTGTGGGTTAGGCGTCTCGCTCCAGGGGACTTCAGTCACACACTAAGGGGGTCGAACCGGTGACCTCCCGGTCACAGGGCTAATAATTAGGTATAATTATGCAGTTCTATTTCAGTAATTAGGTGATAGCAAAACAATAGTAAGAAAAACAACAGTAAGAAAAAGAACAGTAAGGGTTAAGCACGACTGACCAAATGAAAGAATCAAGGTATGCTGGAACTGACCACTATAAGGTACACACAGCTTAATTTCTGAGCTGCGTTTGGTATCTATAATAGCTACAACTCACCATCATCGTGGCTGGAACCTTTTGTGCTGACACGTCTCATCACTTTACAGACAGCATCACCACATACTGATAAATAACCAGCTCTGATACTGACACCACCATGCAGAATGCGCGCCGGGAAACAGCCCGAGTGTCAAAACGTAAAGGTTAACTAGAAATCTGCTAGGAAGTCGATGGAAAAAGAGCAGGGTTAAGTCCTTTGATCGTCACTGGAAGAGACCGCGGTGGTCTTCAAACTGAATATAGAATGTTGCCTAGATACCAGCAGCCTTCAGAGAACGTCACTCAGTATTTCTGTCTTTTTCTTACAGCTACAGCATTTCTGGCCAAGCGTGGCTTTTTCAGGGCCCTGACCAAGCAAACAGTCTCCAAAGCCTGCCGCTGGTTTTACAGTACAACTGTTTGTTCTGCGCGATCAATGCATTTGTAAAAGTAAACACAAGCACATTTGCCACATCGTGAGCATGAGTGGGTGGCTTTATTTTAACACTAAACCAAGGATATGATAACATGCACTTGTTTTAATGTGCCACTTATGAAAATGTCATTAATCAATATATTTGTCATCGAGTAACCAACCAATTATTTTGACAATTAATGAAGCCCAAAAAATTAAAGAAGACCAAAAAATTAACCACATATGGACCATTCTACTAAAAACAGAAATGTTTGTCCATTTTTATGTTTCTGCATCATTTCTACACACCAGCTGCTCTTTATGTTGTGTAAATAGTTGTGTTGGATCAGTAGAAAAGTCCTAAAATCGCATGAAATAAAATCTCTTTGCAATAACTTACATTGCAAAGTAAGAGTGTTTTTGCCCTCTCCTGACTATTTTGGACATACTTGTTTTTCTTTGGACAGTGATGATGTGTAGATTAGGTTTTTAAAAAAGCCCAGCACTGTCAGCTTTATAGGCCTTTGGGTAGAGACTATTTAGACTTCTAAGAATTCAAGAAAACAGCCAAATCCACTGTGCCTGTTTGGCTGTTGCTAAGCGTTTCTAATAAGACACTGAAGGACCCCTTCCATCAAATTACCCCCTTCAGGACAGAGATTTAGAGCACCCCAATTAAGAAAGTCTGTTATAAGAACTCCTTCGTTCCAACAGCAAGCAGCTGATTTAAAAAGCTTACTTGGATGCCTTTACTTGGATAATGGAAGGAATGGAATGTATTGCAATGCATCACAAGTATTTCAGAGCATTATACCACCTGACTGCATGCTTTTCTTGCTTTATATAGAACTGTACAAAAGCCAGAGACCTTGGTTTATTTAATTTCCCAGTCAGAACGCTTAAGTTAACAGAAATTTCACAGAAGCTATTAAATGCACGACCTGGCAAAAAAGACGCCGTTTGGATTTAAATAGGCAAATACTTTGATTGAATAGTTACTCCAGTGATTAATACATTTCAGCTGGCAACAATTCTTTAGACCCTGACTGATGCAGTGATCTCATTAGGAGACTTATCGCTTGGTCATGGAAAAGATGCTACTGTGTTCCAGAGTGGTCAAATTATTGGCCTGCATCAGGTTACTAGAACTGAGTTACAGGGAAGTTCCACTGATTTAAAATACATTTCTGCATAATTCTGTTGATGTGTTGTAAAGCCACTCAGGGTGGTTTAATATGAAACACACATCTTCTAAGTGCTGGAGCCTATCCCAGCTGTCATTGAGCCAAAGGCAGGATACACCCTGGACAAGCTGCCAGTCCATCACAGGGCAGGCTTACACAATCACACCAAGGGTGATTGCTTGTCTTTGGACTGTGGGAGGAACCCAGAGGAAACCCACGCAGACGTGGGGAGAACATGCAAACTTCACACAGAGAGGACCGTGGTCACCCAGCCGGGGACTCGAACCCAGGCCCTCTTTGCTGTGAGGTGACAGTGCCACCCACCACGCCACCGTGTCGCCCATGAAATGATTAATTGTAGAGAAACTTACAGATCCAGATTTCTTCAGCGACAGTGGTGGTGATAGGAACCAGGGGTCACAATGTGTACAACACAAATATAACCATTTTTATTTACTATCTGAGTTTTTATAGGTAATGTTGATGATGGTAAAATAGTTGAAAACCCGAGGGAAATATGTTTTCTTTGGGAATGACTTTGCTTCACAGCCCTCTGCATGTACAACTCTGCCATGAGCAGATCAAAATAAATTGATTAACAAGACATTTTAGGCTATAACAAAACTGTGGCAAAATTATGTCTCAGACATCAGGCAGTGTAGATCTAAGCATTTCATGGAATAACTTTATGTGAGGGAGCTTTTAGAGGTGGGCGTCTGGTTCCTATCACCACCACTTTGAAGAAGAAGACTCGGCCAGTTTCTCTAGAACAGAGCATTTCACACCAAACCACTCTGAATGGCTTTGTTTACATCTTAACCGTTTAATCATGTAAAACAGAAGATTTCCTCAGTGGATCCTGGTGCCTAGCAGGTCTAATGAGGGGTAAAAAAATAAAACACACAGTTTACCTGGACTACTGCTTATCTCTGTATGTCAGATCAGGTGTCTGACAGAGTTCTGTCAGATAGCATAGCAGCCACAGCCCTCACCCACAGAGCTCAATCACTCGGCAAAAGGCTGGAGCCGCATATGTTTTTTTGTGGAGTAATTCGTGTGCATGGGATTTAGTGTGCTTGGTGTGTGTACAAGGGGTGAAGGTGCTTCTCATATAGATCACTCAGCAGGACATCATTCACAAGCATCTAAACCAGAGGTTCACTAATAGACGGACCGCGGTCTGAATCCGGATCCAGACGCTGCCCAATGTGGACCTGGGCCTATAACCGATAAACTATGGAGGATTATTCAATTTCGACAGAGTGGTCCTATTTTAACTTTTCTAGCCTTTATGGTACCTTTAGCAGCCCGGGAGACCCACAGACCAATCGTATGTATTGTAAATATCACACATGACACCACTCAGCCAATCAGATCTGTGCATTAGGATGAGCACTGAGACTTGAGTGAGTGACGCAGGAGGGACGAGGTGAGAAACAGCAGTCAGAGAAGAAAGTGAGCCAGATTATTTCACATGGTGGCTCTAAAAAGAGAAAACTGACAATAAATGTTGTTGAATTATTACTGATTTGTGCTTTATTTGATATGATTTTCAGCCGTTGGCTGTATAAGATGTTGATGTACCTACTCGGCTACTTCAGGAAACAGTACATGGCACTGAGTCATGATGCAAGTTAGACATTATGATGTTCCAGACTTTTTTTGGCTTGAGGAAATTTTCTGTAAATGGAAGTTACTGAATTTTAATTAAAGACCCCTGATCTAAACTGAAGCAATAGTATGCGAGGACGTCAAATCTGCGAATATATATATATATATATACACACACACATATACATATATATATATGGAGGCTAGGGATAACATAATTAAGCAGGCAGCAAACAAGTATTCAACACAAACTATCTTCTGTTTCACACTCTTCAAAGTAGCCACTCTTTGCCTTGACGCAGCTTGGCATTCTCTCAAGCAGCTTCATGAGGAGCCACCTGGGATTCTTTTCCAGGCTTGAAGAGGATACACACATGCTCATACTGTGCTGGCTGAGAAACTTGTTTGGGGGCTTTTTTTAAGTTTAGGGAAGTCAGAACCTTCACACTTCTAGATATTCACTTTCTAGTAAAAATAGCCAAAGTGGACAGCGAGTTGTTCAGTTGATAGGTGATATTTTTGAGGATTAGGTATAAAACAATTCATGTGCATAAGGAAGGGGAACAGGGACAGGGGAAGTGTGCATGTGTGTGTGTTGGGGGTGTTGGGGGGGCACGGGAGTGAGTGTGAGGCAGCACCCCCAGATTTCAGGATAAAAATTTAAAAAATCTAAACTATTGATTTGATTTAATGTAACGAAGACTTCTGTGTGCTTGTTTTAGAGTGGGGTATTTTATGTTTTCTTCATATATTTCAAATCTACACCAGGCGTACGCTTTAAGGTAATGGTACATTTTCATTAAAGTGAGGCAAATGGCTTCTCTCCCCAGCTGCTGGGGCGCCATGTTAAAACACACGCAGGTCAAGGTACTCAGAGGTGGCGTGTATGCACGGTGGTTGGTCAATTCTGAGCCTCAAAGCCTCCCGTTCTGTGTGCCTTCAAGCGTTATGTCTCAGTGTCGCCACCTCTCCGATTCTGGATCGGTCGCTCATTTTCATAAATTTCATCCAGAAGGAGAGAAAACAGAGACATCCGTGGTTTGATGTGTCACTTATAGATACTCCGATCAGGCCTAATATTCTGACAACCTCCTTGTTTCTATGCTCACAGTCCACTTTATCAGCTCCACTTACTGTATAGCTGCACTCTGTAGTTCTACAGTTACAGACTGTAGTCCATCTGTTTCTCTGATACTCTGTTACCCTGTTTTTCAATGGTCAGGACCCCCATGGACCCTCACAGAGCAGGTACTGTTTGGGTGGTGGGTCATTCTCAGCAGTAACACTGACGTGGTGGTGGTGTGTTAGTGTGTGTTGCACTGGTCTGAGTGGATCAGACACAGCAGTGCTGCTGGAGCTTTTAAACACCTCAGTGTCACCGCTGGACTGAGAATCGTCCACCAACCCAAATATCCAGCCAACAGCGTCCTGTGGCCACTGATGAAGGACTAGAGGATGACCAACACAAACTGTGCAGCAGCAGATGAGCTGTCGTCTCTGACTTGCTGGTGGACCAGCAAGGTAGGAGTGTCTAATAGAGTGGACAGTGAGTGGACTCAGTGTATAAAACTCCAGCAGCACTGCAGAGTCTGATCCACTCGTGCCAGCACATCACAAATTAAGTGGTTAATATAATGAAATGAAGACAACTGATGATGTAAGTTTGTGAACAGTTTGGTGTGTGTCTGTGTGCATGTGTGTGTGTGATGTACTTCACAGCATAAGAGCTCACACACACACTGGAAATGGAACATGTCTGGTCCCTTTAGTCACACATTAGCATTACAGACAGGATCATATGGAAGATGAATCCCAAACACACAGTACAGCAGAATCAGCTCCGGCTGGAGAGATTATTATAAACCTCGGATCACAGCGCATGCGGTCTGAAGCAGGGCTGACTGATACGAAACCCTGACAGTCACTGATGCTCATTTCAAGCAGCTAAAATTTGTGATAACTGCCAATATCAGGTGATATTCAATATGATTAAAAAAAATAAATAAAAATAGTCTCCATTAGTTGTATACACAGATGGCTTTACTGATGTTAGCTCAAAATAAAGGTTCATTTAGAATGTATCGTGTTATTTTAATAATACAGTTAAATTGAACCCCATTAATGCTCTGAAGTTGTATTATACACTTCTATAACCTAAAAAAAAACTCAGCCGTGTGGTATGTAATAAGCCTGGAATTTTAAAGGGTTAATGCACATTGAAGCAAGCACGTAATCTCGCTGCCAAAGTCCTTTTCTGCTGTAATCTTAACATTTCCTTCCTTCCTTCCATCCATTCTACTCTTCATGAATCTAATTACCAATTCACCTATAACCATAAGTTTATTGCTATTTCAGTAATGCGGTCTTATGCAAAGCATTTTCTACAAAGAACACATGCAAATATGACGTTTAACACACATATGAGATTTTTTTTTATAAAATATAAATAACTTATAACTTCACCAAACAGTAATTGTGTATTAGAACATGTAGCAGTGTCTTCTCTGAGATTTTCAACAAAAAATATAATGATATAATCAGCCAATCAGTATATCGTTCAGACCTTAAAATGAATGAAAAACATGCAATCTTACTGACTCTCAGCAGTCTCTCATTGTAGGCTGGGCACAGGAATTCCTCTGTTCAAACTCCACCTGGATTGGCCCTAGAAAGAGATGAGGGGGGTGGGGGGGGGTGATTAAGCAGAGAGAGAAACACAGACAAGTTATTGCATTTTGCAAGCACATCAATATAGGCCTAATACCTGATTTAAGCAAGAAATAGACAGAAAGAGAGAGAGAGAGAGAGCGAGAGAGAGAGAGAGAGAGGACAGAGAGAGAAAGAGAGAGAGGGAGCAAGAAAGAGAGGAGATGGAGAAAGAGAGCGAGAGAGAGAGAGAGCGAGAGAGCGCGAGAGAGAAAGAGAGAGAGAGAGAGAGAGAGAGAGAGAGAGAGAGGGAGCGAGAGAGAGAGAGAGAGAGAGCGCGATAGAGAGAGAGCGAGATAGAGAGAGAGAGAGAGAGAGAGGGAGCGAGAGAGAGAGAGAGAGCGATAGAGAGAGAGAGAGAGAGAGAGAGAGAGAAAGAGAGGACAGAGAGAGAAAGAGAGAGAGGGAGCAAGAAAGAGAGGAGATGGAGAAAGAGAGCGAGAGAGAGAGAGAGCGAGAGAGAAAGAGAGAGAGAGAGAGAGAGAGAGAGAGAGAGAGGGAGCGAGAGAGAGAGAGAGAGCGATAGAGAGAGTGAGAGATAGAGAGAGAGAGAGAGAGAGAGAGAGAGAGAGAGAGAAAGAGAGGACAGAGAGAGAAAGAGAGAGAAGGAGCAAGAAAGAGAGGAGATGGAGAAAGAGAGCGAGAGAGAGAGAGAGCGAGAGAGAGAGAGAGAGAGCGCGATAGAGAGCGATAGAGAGAGAGAGAGAGAGAGAGAGAGAGAGAGAGAGAGAGAGAGAGAGAGAGAGAGCGCGATAGAGAGAGAGAGAACTTCCCCTTATTAGTGGCATCATATCACAGTGGCACAGCTTTTTAGACCAAAATGATCTCTGAAAAGAGAACAGCAGCACCCAAGACTTCAGTTCCTGTGCTGAGAGATGCTGGATGCACTAAGAAGTTCCACTGTGGCTCTACAAGCAACTCAGTTTTGGAGAAGTTGTTAAACCTGACACTTTTTATGCTCAAGTCACTTCTTGGTAGCTACTTTTACACCTACTTGAGTCAATATTTCATTACAGTAGCAACACCTTTATGCCTGCTCTGCCCATCTCTGTTCACCGTAACGCTGCTCCCAGTTCATCACTGCCTATTGTAATTCAAAGGAAACCCGGCTCAATCTCTACACAGACGGATATCAAATCAGCTTTCACAGTTAAGGCCTGCATTTGCATATCAATCTCCCAATCAGTGTCAACTCATGAGGATTTGATTACCTCAGCACCAGCAGTTATACTGCAGACGAGCGTCATCGGCTTTGATTGTCAGATGCCACCTCTGACGCAACGGGAGCGGCTGAGGCGGTGGTTCCCTACTCTCTCTGGACCATTTCAGTGTTTTCCCTTCTCCAACCCAACAAGTTCAACTCAGAAAGGACACGATAATCAGCCGATTAGTTGGTTCGTGCGCAAGGATGCCACTGTCGTATTTCTCCCACCATTTAAAAAGGACTGGGCCAGATGAGAGGAAAGCTAATGTTGCTTCGTACATTCAGTTTTTGTGTGCTATGCATTCATTCATATAATTTTTGGAAAAGTAAAACAGGGTCTAGCTGTAGTCTTCTTACTTCCAACCAAGGCAGGATTTAATGACAAAATTTCCTGATCTATAGAAAACGAACGGGTAGATTTACCAACGCTGCACCTTTGCAAACTCCATGCATGGGCGTGGTAGTGGGGGGAAAAGTGGACCTGACTACCCAGGGCCCGAGTAGGGAGAGGGGCCCATGAAAATCCTGATAATTGATGATTTTTTATTTTTTTGTGATGTTTTTATTTTGGTGTTTAATTGGGCCCTCTAATTAATTACTTATTAATTAATATTTCAAATATATGGATAACATCAACTGAGGGAATGAACTTTAGTCACAGTCCTCTCAACATATTGGACATTCTGGGGCCCCCTCTTGGCGGCGCAAAATGGTTTAGTCCGCCCAACAGCTACCGGCAAGTGTAACGTCAGTGAGCCCAGATTGAATGACCTGGGGGCTGGACATCATGCTGCCCAAAAAGCACAAATCAGGTTATCAAAAGAAGAAAGAAAGGAAGGAAAAAGAAAGAATGCAGAATGAGGGGAGGCAGCTGTTGACAGCTTTCTTTCCCAAAGGTGAACCGAGTTTGCTTGTTATGCAAAGTCCAATTAAAGTTAACGTAGTCCACTCCAGACAGCTGCTGCTGTTTGTATGCTCACGTGAAGTCGTTAGCTTAGCTAGTTGCCAACAAGGCTGCTTGCGGCTGTAAGTATAAAGACAATTATGAGCCGGCTAACGTTAGTTGTCAACATTAACCAGTTTCAGAAACAAACAGTGGCGCTGGCGCAGCAGCAGGAGCAGCAGTGGCCAGTCCTGACGGCTCTTCTGAAGATGAGCCTGAGGTTAGAGATGAACAAAGACAAGGTGAGATCTTTGTTCAAGTATTCAAGGGCGAGCTCCCCCCTCCGACCCCCCTTACGTTGGTATGTTGGTTCGCGAGAGCGAGAGAGAGAGAGAGCGCGAGCTGCTGACTGGTAGAATTACTGCCTAAATGTGAGTTGTTTACCTTAATTTTAAAGTAAGTTAGCCTTTTGGTTCAGTGCGTGTGCTATAGCATATTGTCTACTAACACAGCAGAGCTGAAAGTGAAACTTAATAAATGATCCACCTAGCAATATTTCTGCTGTATATATCAACATGTAAATAGCCTACCAATATCACTGTAGTTGGCTCAAGTGCACACTAGCAATGTATTATTTTTGTCTGGTAAAAAGCCTTAGCATTGCAGTGCAGTGCTGTGCTTAAAAGCTATCAGTGCTCAATGAATTCATGATGTTACCAAAGCCAATGAATAATCATGTTGATCTCAATATCCATCAAAATTATGATTATGATTTTTGCCATACATTTTTGCCAGAGAGGGGGAGAGAGAGAGAGAGAGAGAGAGAGAGAGAGAGAGAGAGAGAGAGAGAGAGAGATGTAAGTGGTGAGAACATAGAAATACAATTAGCTATTCCTCTCCTATGCTTGTAGATGTGTTGGAACTCTTTGAGTTGTTGGCCCATTATGATCCCTTCTTTCACGAGCACTTAGAAAAAGTAAGACAAAATAAGAAAGGGTCACGTTTAACTCACTACCTAAGTCCAGACACGCAGAATGAGTTTATTGAGCTCTGTGGCAAAAGAGTGCTCAACACTATCCTGAAAGAAAGAGAAGATGCAATATATTACTCTGTCATATGTGACTCAACACCAGACATATCTCATACAGAACAGAACGTGCTATTGGTAAGATATGTACATCACGACAAAGAAGACAGTGGTGTTTGGAAGATAGTTGAGAGGTTTATCGAATTCAAAGATTTTCACAAAAAGACAGGCCAGGAAATTACAAGAATGTAGAGGACAAGGATATGATAATGGAGCCAACATGAAAGGAGTACAAGCTCTGATTTTAAAAGTCAATCCACTTGCTACATTCTCCCCATGTGCTTCCCACACCCTCAATCTGGTTGGTGTCCATGCGGCTGAGTCATGTCCAGAGGTTGCAACATTTTTTGGCTCTGTTAACCGTCTTTATAATTTCTTCAGTGCTAGCCCAGAGCGATGGGCAACCTTGAAAGAAAAGACGGGATGTTCTCTTCATCGTCTCTCTGACACTCGATGGAGTGCCCGCCTTGCTGCAGTACGAGTTGTGGCAGCTCACTTGCCCTCCATCCTTGAGGCACTAGAATGTGTCTTAGCCACCTGCAGTCTGACAAGTGAAGCCAAGTCCGAGGCAAATGGTTTGATCAGTTATTTCAAGACCTTTGATGCCATCGTCCTTCTTACTGTGTGGGTAAAGATTTTGCAGTGCATTGAAAACCGAAATGTGATTCTTCAGGCAGGAGATATTTCTCTGGATGTTGAGGCTGCAAACATCAAGGCACTACAAGAGGAAATGCAGGCTTTTCGTAATAGATGGGACTCGCTGCTTGCAGAGGCCTCCCTAGTAGCACAAGCAATGGACGTACCTGATCATTTTCGGAGTGAAGAGAAACGAAAGCGGAAAAGGAAATGCATGCCTGATGAGATGACACAAGAAGATGCAACTACTGAAGACAGTGCCGAAAATGCATTCAGGAACAACATATTTTTTGTTGCAATGGATAGCATCATCAGTGCCTTGAGTGCAAGGTTCCAGACCACAGCAAACATATGTGAAACATTTGCACCTATTCTGAAGCTGACTGATATGACTGAAGCGCAGATAAAAACAACATGCCGGGCACTGGCAAAAATATATCACATGGATCTCTCACAAGAATTTGAAAATGAAGTGCTACACTTCCGCACCATATATGATGCTACATTTCTAAAAAATCTGTCTTCTCTTGAGCTCCTTAATGCCATCTGGAAGATGCAGCTACAGAGCATTTTTGGAGAACTTTGTATTGCTTTGAGAATTTTCTGCACACTTCCTGTTACAGTTGCAGGGGGTGAACGGGCTTTCAGCAAGTTGAAGCTGGTTAAGAACTACCTGAGATCAACAATGGGCCAGGATAGACTGAACAGCCTCGCCATCCTGTCGATTGAAAGCCAATTAGCCAAACAATTGGACTTTACAGATCTTATTAGTGACTTTGCAAACAAAAAGACCCGTAAGTGGGCATTTACTGGGATGTAAATTACATCTTTACATCTCGTGTCAGCAAGGCTTTATTTCTTTTTCTGCAAGCTGAAGAACAATTTGACAGTTGACATTTTGTACTATCGCAGGCTCTATTGATAAGATGACATAAGCTTTTGATGTAAAAAAGCACCAGCCACAACTTTTTTTCACATTGAAACAATATTTTTCTGTTCATTTCTACTGTACATTCTCATTACAAAATTAATGTAGCTTATTTGATTTGATTCTGAGTGTACAGTTGTCTCCTGTTCAAGAGTAAATGTTTTTAAATCAAAATTTGCACAAGTGTCATGGATCAAAACGTTAGTACACAAACCAGATGTAGCCTAATGTTTTAGGTATTTGAGCACAAGTAGGCCAAATGCATCAATACAGGTGGTGAATGAAAGAACCTCTCATCAATATAATCTGACCTGATTGTAGCTTAAAACCTTATTTATGCTTTTTTTATTTTAAACAAATACCCCCTTTTTTTTGGTCACGTTCCTCGTGTACTGGCATGGATAGGGGCCCACTGACATTGAGAGTGTACAGGGCCCAGAATTTGCTGCTACGCCCCTGACTCCATGTACCAAGAGGGTATGCCTAAAATCATATAGTTCTTAATAAATCTTTGTGTTCAGAGAAATCCAACAGGGATTTTTACAATTTCACATGGTTTTCTAATGCACTCGGCACTGGACTCATGTTCAGTTCATTCATCCAGCCAAAAAAGATTGTTTCAAAAGAGAAAGTAAAAATTGAAAAAACTGATGTTGAAATAATCTCATACTCATAAAGTCAAGATATATTGAGAAAATGAGTCATTACTTCAAACTTTGAACCTGTAACAAAGCTTTTGGTAACACTTGAATGTCAACTATGTCATCTATGAATGTCAAGTTTCTAAGCATTTATAAACACATTTATAACATGTTATGATGCATTCATAAGGCATTATAAACATGGTAATAAACATAGATTTCCCACACACTTCAAACTGTTTCAATCAGAAGGTAGCCATCTGACTCTGTGCAGGTAATTAAACATACTGCTTCAGTTGCAGAAGCCTCTAGTGACCTGACATTAAGAGGTCTGTGCTTGTGTGTGTGTGTGTGTGTGTGTGTGTGTGTGTGTGTGTGTGTGTGTGTGTGTGTGTGTGCGCTTTGCTGCCATTAAGTGATTACAGAGATATCAGGTTTTAAAGGAAGAACAATGATAAAAAGACGAACAAAAAAAATGCCCTAGGCCCAAACAACACAATAACCCACAAGCAGCCTTAATAAACACTGACCAGCTACTTCATTAATTCCACCTCTTTGTCCATTTTATCATCTCCTCTTGACATATAGGTGCACTTTGTGGTTATTCAATTACAGTCTGTAGTCCATCTGTTTCCCTGCATACTCTGTTACCCTGTTCTCCACAGGACCCTCACAGAGCAGGTGCTGTTTGGGTGGCGGATCATTCTCAGCACTACAGTAACACTGATGTGGTGGTGGTGTGTTAATGTGTGTTGTGCTGGTCTGAGTAGATCAGCTCAGTGTCACTGCTACACTGAGAATAGTCCAGCAACCAAAGATATCCAGCCACAGCGTCCTGTGACCACAGGAGAAGGACTAGAGGATGACCAACCCAAACTGTGCAGCAGCAGATGAGCTAGCGTCTCTGACTTCACATCTCCAAGGTGGACTGACAAGGTAGGAGTGTCTAATAGAGTGGACAGTGAGTGGACACAGTGTTTAAAAACTCCAGCAGCACTGCTGTGTCTGATCCACTCGTACCAGCACAACACACACTAACACATCACCACCACGTCAGTGTTACTGCAGTGCTGAGAATGATCCACCACCCAAATAGTACCTACTCTGTGAGGGTCCTGTGGTGGTCCTGACCATTGAAGAAAATGGTAAAAGGTGCTTGCTTAAGTCTGGTACCACCGTCTGTTTTCGCACGTGCTCAGACTGAGAAATCTGAAAGAAATCAGAGTAAGGGTTTATATGCACTGAGAAGCCTGAGTACTGAGCTAAAACTCAGATCTCTTTATTAGATTTCTCAATCGGGTTTCTAGTCCTTACTCTCATCTAAGCAATCACCATCGGAATAATCAGATGACAGCAGAAATCCAAATTTGATTCAATTACTTAGTGCATATAAACCCACGTATTGAGTGAAGATTTCAGGATGAATGGACCAATAAAAGTGACCCAAAATGACCTGGACTTAAACCTCTTCACTTTAACCTACATAAACAGCAAAAAATGAATGAGCAAATTATTTGCCCTCTTCTGTCAAGTTATCATTTTGGAGGTTTTTACTTTGGACAGCGAAAATATGTTCCATAATAAGTGACTGTTGGGTTTGCCAGTAGTTGATAGAACAACTATAATGAATTGGAAGTGGATGCAGTTTCCATATTTGAACGTACAGACTGGGGGGTCAAGTGAACATTTAAAAAATGTAACAACATTCTGCATCAAACAGAATAAGCAAGGAAGATTTGGTTTTCCATGATATCCATCCATCCATCCATCCATCATCTTCCGCTTCTCCGGGGTTCGGATCGCGGGGGCAGCATCCTGAGCAATGAAGCCCAGACCTCCCTTTCCCCAGCCACTTCCACTAGCTCCCTGGGAGGGATTCCGAGGCGCTCCCAGGCCAGCTGGGCGATATAGTCACGCCAGCGTGTCCTGGGTCTTCCCCGGGGTCTCCTCCCTGGTGGACTTGCCTGTGACACCTCCCAAGGGAGGCGTCCAGGAGGCATCCTAACAAGATGCCCGAACCACCTCAACTGGCTCCTCTCGACGTGAAGAAGCAGCGGCTCTACTCCGAGTCCCTCCCGGATGACCGAACTTCTCACCCTATCTCTAAGGGAGAGTCCAGCCACCCTGCGGAGGAAACTCATTTCGGCCGCTTGTATTCGCGATCTCGTTCTTTCGGTCATTACCCAAAGCTCATGGCCATAGGTGAGGGTGGGAACGTAGATCGACCAGTAAATCGAGAGCCTTGCCTTATGGCTCAGCTCTTTCTTTACCACAACAGACCGGTAAAGAGCCCGCATCACTGCTGACCCAGCACCAATCCGCCTGTCAATCTCCCGCTCCCTTGTACCATCACTCATGAATAAGACCCCGAGATACTTAAACTCCTCCACTTGAGGCAAGAGCTCATCCCCGTCCCAGAGAGGGCTCTCCACCCTTTCCCGCCTGAGAACCATGGCATAGGATTTGGAGGTACTGATCCTCATCCCGGCCGCTTCACACTCGGCTGCAAACTGATCCAGTGAAAGCTGAAGTTCACGGCCTGATGTCCCCAATAGGACCACATCATCTGCAAACAGCAGCGATGTGACCCTGAGGTCACCAAACCGGACACCCTCCATCCCCTGACTGCGCCTAGAAATTCTATCCATAAAAATTATGAATAGAATCGGAGACAAAGGGCAGCCCTGACGGAGTCCAACTCTCACTGGGAAAAAGTCTGACTTACTGCCGGCCATGCGAACCAAACTCCTGCTTTGTTTGTACAGGGCCTGAATGGCTCGTAGCAAAGAGCCATGTACCCCGTACCCCCGAAGCACCTCCCACAGAATACCCCGGGAACACAGTCGAATGCCTTCTCCAAATCCACAAAGCACATGTGGACTGGTTGGGCAAACTCCCATGAACCCTCCAGAATCCTGGAGAGGGTAAAGAGTTGGTCCAGTGTTCCACGACCAGGACGGAACCCGCACTGCTCCTCCTGAATCCGAGGTTCGACTATAAGCCGGACTCTCTTCTCCAGCACCCCTGCATAGACCTTACCAGGGAGGCTGAGGAGTGTGATTCCCCTGTAGTTGGAACACACCCTCAGGTCCCCTTTTTTAAAAAGAGGTACCACCACCCCAGTCTGCCAATCCAGTGGCACCACCCCCGATATCCACGCAATGTTGAAAAGGCGTGTCAGCCAAGACAGCCCCACAACATCCAGAGCCTTGAGGAACTCGGGACGGATCTCATCCACCCCTGCAGCCCTGCCGCCATGGAGCTTTTTAACTACCTTAGCGACTTCGGCCTCAGTAATGGACAAGCCTATTCCCGTGTCCCCAGACTCTGCCTCCTCACTGGAGAACGTGTTGGTGGGATTGAGAAGGTCCTCAAACTATTCCTTCCACCGCCCAATGACGTCTTCAGTCGAAGTCAGCAGCACACCATCTCCACTATATACAGTGCTAGTGGCACACTGCTTTCCCCTTCTGAGTCGCCTGACGGTTTGCCAGAATCTTTTCGGAGCCGACTTAAAGTCACTTTCCATGATATATTCCTTTTAATTAAGCAATATAAGACGAAAGGGAGAACGTCATCGCAAAGTAACATCCCGGCTGTGATTTGGTGGCCGTAGATCATCACAGCCGTGGTGTTATTGGTGATAACTCACTCCTCGAGTGTTCTACTGCTTTAATACAGCAGTTAAATAAATACAGTGAGAAATGAATAAACTGGCCGTGAACGCGGCGTTTAATATGTTTTAATGTTCAGCTCCTTCCTCGTAATTATAGCTCCTTAACGAGCAGCTTGTAGCTACATCAGAGTAACGAGCTCCGCCCACTCGCCGCTCAGCCGGCAGTTCATTCTCCAGCTCCTTACACTAAATTCCCAAACTGTCGTCTCCACTGAACAGCTTTTGTTTTTTATTGGGTCAGTTTTATGGCTCAGTCTGATTTGGTCCGACTCTGAAGATCAGACACGTCTGGCGAATGGTGTTGGGTTCATTTCTGGCTGATTCCAGGTTGTTCAGCTGTTCTTATGTGAAAAGCTGGTGAATTATCAGCATGGTTAGAACACTTCTCAACCAATCAGCTTGCATGGCTGGAACTAACTGTTGTTTAACATACATTAAGAAACACACCTGCATGATGATACTCTAGGAAATCATCCTGCATTTGCTTATGAAATTAATCTAATTCAACTGTTCAAGATTTGCATCTCCCTGTTCTACTACCTGGAGTGTGTACGTGGAAGAGATGGAGATAATTCATGCTCGTACATTTGTTACCTGATTGGTGTTTGCGGGTGTAGAGTGAAACACATTAAAGCAGATAACGGCAGCAGAGGAGGAAGCTGCTGGAGCACCAGTGCGTAGCGTTTCTGATGTATAGCAGAGCCTCAGGCCACTCAGAAAATGACTGCCCCCTGATAACGCAATATGTTCCCTTCCGCAGCACAGACTGACTTTCACCACGCTACAGAGTCATCCACATTTTGATGTTCTATTAGGGGAACATGGACAAGGTGTTTTTTTTTTTAAACTAACCAACAACTGTAAATCTAAGCCAATTACAGAGTTCAGATCAAACTGTCTGAATCTGGCTTGTGATGTACCACAGTGAGGAACAGGGTTCCCTTTATAAGTAGTGTCAACATCCTTTTGTAGTTACTGGAACAACACACTCCACTAACTCATATCTCACATCAGGGGTATGTATTTAAAATTCAGTAAGGTCCACTTAGAGAAAATATACACACAGAAACCAAAAGGAACGACAGATTTCTCAAAATGTAGCGGAGGAAAAAGTCAGATATTAGACTCTGAAATGTAGTGGAGTGAAAGGAAAAAATGGAAATACTTCAGATACACAAAAAAAAACAACTTAAGTACAGTAATGAATTACATTTACTTAGTTACTGTCCACCACTGGTTTTAGTAATAGAGGTGTACTAGTAGTGGCACTATGATGCATAATATCAAGCAAATCTGATATTCTGCTCAAAATGGCAGGAACATTGGGACAAAACTTTGCATACTGTGTTCAAGCACTCGTCTGTTTTGGATATTTCAATTTCAAGGATGACTGTGCATGACCTGTAGGTGGGTGAAAATGTTTTTGAGAAATAGTTTTTCTTCATTCTTTGTATTATTTTTCCACTCAGCTGGAAACTGTGTGTGTGTGTGTGTGTGTGTGTGTGTGTGTGTCAGCAGCTGCCAGGGTTCAGTGTGTGAAGTGGAGTCAGATGCTGGTAACACGCCTCACTTTTCATGCTGCAAACCCACTGGCATCAGCACAACCTCTACACAGGAGTGATTTGCGGCTGTGTTGTCACAGGGGCTAATTTGTTAGTCAAGGTTCATTTGAGTGGTTTTACTGTTTGAAAACAGGCCCAGTCGGAGACGTGGAAGGGCCTGAAGGTGACCTGTGGACAAGGCAGAGGGAATAAACAATGTGTCCTTTAAAACAGACTGGCCAGTAAAGTTTTCAGATAAACAGAAAATCACTATGATTTCCACAGGTTTACATGAAAACAAGAGCACTCTATAAAGCTCTACAATGCTCAAGATATCCGTGTGGTCATTCTGACAGTCTGCAATGCACTATAGGAAGTACAGGGAGTGATATGTCTTCTGGATTACTCTACCAAAATAGGACAATTTGCATTCTTTACATGAAGAGTGACCCTTCTATTGTTCTGTGTAAACAACATAATCCTTGTAGCTCTAAAACTCAACGCAGTTCAGATTCGTCGGTTCTAAAAAAAAACAATGTGTCGCCTTGTTTTCTTGACAAGGATCAGGTCCTTTCGCAGGACAAATCTGACTGTAATCTGTAGCCACCTTTTGATATAGAGTCAGCTCACACAGCTCCTCAGGCAAAAGGCTTATCTGTGGAGAGATTATTGTATGACAAAAAAAAAAAAAAAAAAAACACACACAAAAAAAACTGGCCTCAGGTCTGTTTTGGGTCTGTCCAGGTCTAATCCACACCCACTGGGCACCAGTACCAGCGGGAACAACCAAAAATTCAAATTTACTTTACAAAGTCTCACAAAACTGGACTGACGTGTGCAGAAACAGTTAAACATTTGCTGATTTTGGCTGAAATTAATAAGAGAATCAACAAAAGAAGGTCTCTACAATGGCTAGAGGGGTGGCATCCCCTCGCATCGCCCCTCAGAGCAAGTCAATCCCTGTGAAACCAGTCCTAATTCAGCTAATCCAGCTAATACTCGACAAACAATCTCTCTCGTTTCTTCTCTCACATTTCATCAATATGCAATATCTTTTTCTTACGTAACAGTTTCTCGTTCTGTAAATCTGACTGCAGAAATAGTTTATTAGCGAAATCCAAAGCACAGGTTTTATTTTAGCACCTGCTCAGCTGAGAGAAAGTGTGGGGGGGGAGGGCTTGCACACAGGTGTGAAACAGAAAATGAGAGAGAGAGCGCGTGAGAGCGAGAGAACGAGAGAGCGAGAAAGAGACAGAGAGCGAGAGAGAGAGCGAGAGAGGGAGCGAGAGAGGGAGCGAGAGAGGGAGAGAGAGAGAGAGGGAGAGAGAGAGAGTGAAAGAGAGAGGGAGGGAGGGAGAGTGTGAGAGAGTAGTGGATGTGTAGTGTGTATGAGTGGGCTACAGAAAGGTGTGAGAACAGATAGTCCAGTGGCTCTCCCGTGGGAAGTGGCCTGTGATTTCAAGATCAATAGGCCTCTCGGCTGGATGACTAAAACGACAAACGAGAGGAAAACGGGCCGGTCCTGTGGGGAGGAGACCCTGGAGCATCTGGAGTCAGAGGAACAAAGAACGAGAGTAGAGGAGAAGTGCTCCGCCAGAACTCGGTTCTTTCTTTTGATTAGTCTGAGCTCAGAGAGGGCAGCCTTCCTCTCCAGTAGTGCGGATTACACCAGCTTTCATGCAACTAGACTGACTTGCCTCATTTCTACATTCCTTGGCCTTTTTTTGGTACCCCTATCACGCCAGTATCACCACAGTGCTAAACATAGTCCCTCACATAAATAATGCTTTGTCAATCGTGGTCCTGTGGTGGTTTTCCATGACAAATGACTTAATGTTACCAGTGGTGGGCAGTAACTGAGTAACTGAGTAAATGTAATTACTTTCTGTACTTAAGTAGTTTTTTCATGTATCTGTACTGAAGTTTCTCCATCCGGGTCGACTTTTTCCTTTCACTCCGCTACATTTCAGAGTCTAATATCCGACTTTTTCCTCCTACATTTTGAGAAATCTGTCGTTCCTTTTGGTTTCTGTGTGTATAAAAACGTAACATGTCAAAACGAAAGAAGCGCAAAGCCAGAGCACCAATCAGGGCCCAGCGGTCACTTTGTTTATAGCTGGTTTTGACCTGTTGGTCATACCGACCCAGTGCAGCACACGGTTCAACGTCAGCACAGCAGCGTAAAACTTTGGGAGAGTCTGTTCAACATAAATGATGAACTAACCTAACTTTGTGTAAATAGAGCACAATATAGAAATATGTCCACATATGCAGTCGTGACTGACGCGGTTTTTTCTGAATTTCTACAAACACCATTTCATTTTATAGTAAATTAGTTTGGGCTGGTTTATGTTTATGAACAGAGGCCTACAGATCAACATAGTAAAGGAGCTCATCTGTGATCCTGAGTTTAAAGCCAGTTTGTATTCAACTTAAACTTGGAACTAAGTTGTAAATAAATCTGAAACTGAAACTTTGCTTGTGTGTAAAAAGTGATTTCAGAGCCACTCGGTTCTCCCTGATGGAAACTGTTTACCTTCAGTGTTTTGTGCTTATGATCATTTTAATAGATGTCAGCGTCACTAATTAATGACGTTCTATTAAAAGACTGGTTTACCAAGAGAGACGCTGGAGGACTTTCACCTGAAATGAGTTCATGAAGCCAGTCTGGTTATAAAAATGATAACAGGACATCAGAGCCAGAATTACTCTTTTAGTACTTTTACTTTATACTTAAGTACATTTGAAGGCAAATACTTTAGTACTTTTACTCAAGTGGAGGTCTAAAGGGAGGAACTTCTACTTTTACTGGAGTGATATTTACCCTGGGGGTCTCTACTTTAACTCAAGTACATGGTTTGTGTACTCCGTCCACCTCTGAATATTACTCACAAAACAGGTTTACTTACTAGCTCCTGCATAGTAATAAATACTCTTACTACTCATTGCTTTACTTTAAAAGTTACTCTCAAAAACACATCTGTACCAACTGTACTGTACAAGAGAAAACCCCAAGAACTCTTTCAGTAATTTGTTCAGGAGGAAACCACAGTCAACATGTTTTAAAAAGCCTGTCCCTGTCCCCGTCTTCGCTCTGAACAAGGCACGTCGAGTTGCTTGATCAAAATCATGAATGACTAATGCTGATGGGAAAGCACAGAAACTAGCCAGCAGATCCAGTTCAAACAATCTGCATGAAAATAAAGCCTTCATGAATAAAACGTTAAAGCTTACACAGCTTTTCCTGAACGAAAACTGAGCCTGGCTTGTTTAGATGAGTTTGCATCTCTCTCTTTACTCATGGACTGTATATTAGCAGGATTAGATCCTTTAAACACACTGTGGTCAGGGGTAGCATGCAAAATACAGCCGTAACACATAACATGAAAACCACCACCTTGTTTCTACACTCAGTGTCACTGCTGGACTGAGAATAGTCCACCAACCAAAAATATCAGTCAACAGCGTCCTGTGGGCAGCGTCCTGTGACCACTGATGAAGGACTAGAGGATGACCAACACAAACTGTGCAGCAGCAGATGAGCTGTCGTCTCTGACTTTACATCTACAAGGTGGACTGACATGTTAAGAGCATCTAATGGAGTGGATAGTGAGTGTTTAAAAACTCCAGCTGCACTGCACGGTGCATAAGACAGACAATGAGCACAGAAACAAGGAGGTGGTTTAATGTTACAGCGCTTGGTGAATGAATATATATGTATCTACACACAAAATGTATGTTTTGATGTAAGTACTCATGTTCCCTCAGTGACATGAGTAATGCAAATAATGCACTTCTTATGAAGCTGCATGCATTTCAACTGCCATCATAAATAACTATGAAAGCAAACAGCCAAACAACTATATTTACTAGCCTGTAAAAACTAGTGCCTCTAGGCTTCAGGCTAAAAAAACAACGGAGACTTAGATATCGAATACTTTAAAAGTAAATGACTGCATGTTTTATAAAGCAAGTATATTGCACATCATATCCTCCCTATCGTGCAGCCCTACTGCACATCTATAGAAGTGCTACAGCATCTTAAAGGGTAATTACACTGCAAAAAAAAAAAAAAGGTCTTGACTTTGCACTTTATCTGGGTGCCACTCAGTGTAGTCCTCAGTGAATCAAAGAGATCCCCAAAACTGTCAGTATCCAACCAGAGAAAGGAAAACATAGAAACAAATATCCAGCCATTTCGGACCCATCAAACAAATGAATGACTGTTATTGCGGATCAACGTTCAGCTTGTGTAATGGCGAGACTATAAAAAGGTCCCATGAATAGCTACTGTCTCTGAATGAGCTCTCGTCTCCAGCCCTTTGAGATGAGTAAGAGCAGAGTCTCTCTCTCTCTCTCTCTCTCTCTCTCTCTCTCTCTCTCTCTCTCTCTCTCTCTCAGAGGAACACAGGAATGGAAAAGAGTGGGCGGGCAGACTGGCACCTTGCTGACGCCAGTCTCTGAGCGCACACACACACACACGTTTGGCTTTATACCTTCTCATGACATACCATATATATTATATACAAAGTAAGCACCTATAACATAATGATATGTTTCACACACACACCCCTACCTATTATATATATATATATATGACAGAGATGACTGTCGATGTGACATTTGCATCTGGAGTCAGGGGCCTTTGTCTCTGAGCTAAAGAAACATCAACGGCGATAATTCAGGCCATCGTGAGTCAAATTTTCAGAACACATCAAATCAGAGACAAAAACAACCAAAGTTTTGTTACTGTCCAAATATTGCACCAGAGTAACGGGTCACACATTCTGGATATACGAAGGAAAAGGCCTGAAGCCATATTAAACGCACATTGAATAAGAACACGGCACTGTTTAATGACCAGCTCAGGAGACTGCTAATAGGCTAACAGGCAAAAGGTTTAAATATCCACTGAATTATATTACCTGATTATCTGTAAAGCTGCAGCATGCAAGATAAACTCAGACTTAGGCTTAGACAGTTTGTCATTCAAATTGACAGCGTACAGTGCCATAAGAATGAAATTATGTTGCATTGGATCAAAGGAGATCGGGAAGTAAAGAAAATAAAAGTAATACAATGTATAGCAAAGTGTAGTGCATATGTAAACATATGCATATCAACAGATAAATACATTTTAAATAAGTATATACACAAGAGAGTGTGTTGCACTGGAGCTCCCAGGTATGGAGTTATCCGTTATCCGCTATAGAGTCCAGCCGTCTTATGGCATGTGGGAAGAAGCCGTTTCTGAACCTGGCTGTTCTACTTTGAAAACTACAGAACCTCCTTCCAGAGGCCAGCAGTGAGAAGAGTCCATGGTGTGTGGGGTGGTGTGGTGTGGTGGGGTGATGTGGTGGGTCTGTCTATGTTCTGAGCTCTGGTCAGACAGCGACTTGTCGCAGTGTCCCGTATTGGAGGAAGTGAAATCCCAATAATTCTCTCTGCTCTCCTTACCACCCTCTGCAGGGAAGTCCAGTCAGAGGCTCTGCAGGCTCCTGCCCAGACAGAGATGCAACTGGTCAGTATGCTCTCCACAGTGCCTCTGTAGAAGGTAGTGAGGATCGAGGGGGGGGGTGCTCTTTTCATCCGTCTCAGGAAGTGCATGCGCTGCTGCGCTCTTTTGACCAGAGCTTCAGTGTGAGTGGACCGGGACAAAGTGTCCGTTATCTGTAGCCCCAGGAACTCGGTCTGAATCATAAAAGACATATGCTTGGGATTTCCCAGAATCTGACATACAATCTAAGGTTTTACATCCATGCAGCTTAAGTGTCTAGACGATTCAGATGAGTTGTAAAATTATGAACATATAATACTTTGTGGTTTCCAACAGGCATCTATAACAGATCAACTCTGCTATAACAACAGAAAAACCCACTTTTTATACAGGGAGATTCACTCGAAAGAGGCCCCGAATATTCTGTCGTAACTCCCGTTAGGATGAAGCGGTCTGAACCAAAAATATACACCACATACCTTGACGTATGTGTAACCGATTGCATTACATGCTGATCTCCATTTCCTGCCAGACACATGACGGGGTCTGCACCCGGAAGATGCAAACGGAGGTTAAACGCTGCGAGGGCTGTCCACCGCCTAACTCATCATTCCGACACAGAGCATCCTGGCTGTATATCCTGTATATTGAGAAGCACATCGCATGCTGTTTCGTTCAGATTGCTTCGTCCTAGGGAGAGCTATTACAATCTCCCTGTATGAAGGATGTAAACATAGCTTTGGATTTTGGAAAACACTAACTTACTTGCCTTGGCACAGCAGTCTGAAGCGGTTCCGCAGGGGAAGAGCTATTAGTACCCAAGCTCCTGTTTGCATACTTCATTATAAGAAACAGACATGAACCCAGACCAGCAGGAGCTCATAAATGCATAAGCAACAACTTGAAGCAACAACTTTCAAAATTTTAAAAAAGTTGGTACTCAGTATTATTATTAGTAATTGTACATTGCTATGTAATTGTTGTTTGTGTTACTATTGTTATGTTTAGGTTTTGTCTGCTAGCTCATATATATATATATATATATATATATATACACATATACATATACATATACACACACACACACACACACACACACACACACAATGAATCAGCTAGTTTTAACTAACTAATGTTAACACAGAAGGCCATACCTAATAAACTGGCAACTCTGCTGATGCGTACCAGACAGGTACACATCATCTTTTACAGACCATGCGCGCGCGCGCACACACACACACACACACACACACACACACACACACCTACAAAAACCCACCCCCTCACATCAAAAGACATAATGCGCCCCTTAGCCCCCGCATTAACCCCCAAAGCCTGGAGCTTTACCCCAGCAGGGTGCTTCACCTGACCCCTTAACTCACATTCTCTCTGGCTGCGGTGTAAATGAGTCATTCCGGCTCCAGTGTGTGCGTGTGGTGTGTATGTGTGTCCCCCTGCACACTGTAATTACAGCCCCTCCTCTAGCCAGATAGATGAAAAAGAACACCCTAGGGAGCACTGGAGGCTTCCTATAGGTACGACATCCACTGCAACTTTGTGATGACTCACAGCCGAGCAGGACATTGATATGTAGAAGTACAGTTGGAGCTGAAGCATCATAGGATACATCTGCTGCTCAGGTGTGCTGTTTATAGTGCCACTGCTACTGTATGTGTATGATATTGGGACAAATAATCCTCTAATGATGCCAAATAAATGATGCCATTAAAAGAAAACCCTTTCCTGGTACACGTGCATGATTACTAAAGTAATTAATGCAAAGCTCCATTCTGCACGTCTCCATTTGCATGCTATACACCCATCAGGCATAACATTCTGACCATCCTGGTTTCTACGCTTATTGTCCATCTTATCAGCTCCACTTACTGTATAGCTGCACTTTGTAGTTCTACAGTTACAGACTGTAGTCCATCTGTTTCTCTGATACTCGGTTACCCTGTTCTTCAGTGGTCAGGACCCCCACGGACCCTCACAGAGCAGGTACTGTACTGGTCATAATGTTATGCCTGATGGGCGTAGTGTCTTGTTCCAACATACCCACTCACCGGTATTATTAGGTACACCTTGCTAGTAAAAGGTTGGACCCCCTTTTGCCTTCAGAACTGTCTTAATTCTTCATGGCAGACTTTCAACAAGGTGTTGGAAACGTTCCTCAGAGATTATGGTTGGTTATTTGAGTTCCTGTTGCCTTTCTATCATGTGGAACCAGTCTGCCCATTCTCCTCTGACCTCTCACATCAACAAGGCATTTTCGTCCACACAACTGACCGCTCACTGGATATTTCCTCTTTGTCGGACCGTTCTCTGTAAACCCTAGAGATGGTTGTGCATGAAAATCCCAGTAGATGAGCAGTTTCTGAAATACTCAGACCAGCCCGTCTGGCACCAACAACCACGCCACGTTCAAAGTCCCTTAAATCCCCTTTCTTTCCCGTTCTGATGCTCGGTCTGCACTTCAGCAAGTTGTCTTGACCACCTCTACATGCCTAAATGCATTGAGTTGCAGCCGTGTGATTGGCTGATTAACTATTTGTGTTAATGAGCAATTGAACTAATAAAGTGGCTGGTGAGTGTACATTTCCTTGGTCATCAACCGCAGCGCTCTGTAAGAAGATGGAACTTCAACATCATGGTTGCAGGCCTGGCCAATATCTAGAGAGATTAAATAAAAGATTCCTCTCTCTCCCCCTCTCGTTCTTTTTCGTTATCATGAGGGATTTCGCAAAGCCTTGCCAATATTAATCTTCTTTGTTCCTTTGTAACTCTGCATCAAAGTCAAAATGTCACAATATAAATAACAAAAGCACGGCCAGTTCCTGCGGGCCGTCTTTTCCTGCCTGTTCCGAGTACAAGAAAGTGAATTGCAACATGGTAAAACTCTTTATATTCAATAATCCATGCCAGGAAGTAGACATACAGTGGCTCAAGAGAGACACAGAGGGTTGATATACTCAATAAACCACAACGGCAACATTAACAAAGCATGATTTCTTACTCTGCATGGACAACCTGAGTCAAAACTGAGGGCAGTTCAATAGGAATCTCATATATATATATATATATATATATATATATATATATATATATATATATATATATATATATATATATATATATATATATATAACAGTAGGTGCCTTATGCTGTCATAAGGAGTCATAATTAATAGAACAGTGTTATGTTAATATTAACACTAATTAGTGGACATGATGTGACCAGGAATGGTAACATGATATATACTTCTACATATTACTGGATACATGACATCTGCTATGACTTGATTGTCAATGTTATGTTTAAGTTCAAGTAAACTGTCAGGAAATATTAAAACAGAAAGCAAAATTTTAGCTTCCCTACTGCTATTTTGATCTTTATTATTACGCAAAGTGCTTCAATCATCATCATCATACACCATATCCATTTCATTGTTCAGTTTTTGACATAAGTTGAAAATAAGTTTCACGATGAATCGACCAAAATAAACGCCTCAAAATGACCTAGAAAATTCTGGTTCCATTGACTTACATTAAAAGTAAAGTGTGTTTTTTCCTTCTCCTGTAAAGTTACTATTTTTGGAGATACGAGGTTTTATTCCAACAGCAGTGATAAGTTATCTCAAACAGACTTGCTTATTACTGCGGTTGGAAAACAAAAATTGGCATCTTCATTTTTGTCATTGTTCAGTTTTTGATATAGTTTGAAAATGCCGGTGGCTAAATTTCATGATGAATGGATCTAAAACAGCCCAAAATGATTTGGAAGAAACTCGGGATATACTGACTTACATTAAAAATGAAGTAAGGTTTTTTTCCTTTTCCTGTAAAGTTACCATTTTGGGGATACAAGGTTTGGTATGTGGGTTCTCAGAAAACTTCGCCAAACCAAATTCTGAGCAGAGCAATTGGACATCTGTACTTGGGGTTTAATCAAGTCTGATCAAAACTGCCTCGGTTACTCAATCACCAAATGACAAATAATAATGTGGGGAAATTTACATTTTTCAGAATTTAATAGTAATATAAGCAGCTTAGAAAATGGATGGATGGATGGATATATATATGTATGTATATATATATATATATATATATATATATATATATACATACATACACACACACACACACACACACACACACACACACACACATACATACACACACACACAGCAACAATAAAAAAGTGAAGTGAAAAGTGAAAAACTTAAAGCACCTATGTACTTTATGCTGGTAAGCCTTTGCAACTGCACTGAAGTTTATGACTGCATATCTTGCCCAGCATCCTGAGAGAGCTTCCGTTCTGCGTGACCTTTTGGCTCACTGAGTACAAAGGTCGTGGTCCCTTTGATATTCTGCACTGCTGCCGTCTGACGTTTGCTGGGCGTCTCTGAACGGTCACGCAAACTCTGGCTATTAACATAAGCTTAACCCTTAGAGGGCTACACTTATGACCGTCATTCATTTCAGGCTTTTTGAAGGGCCACGTCATGGAAAACTGAATTTGAGATTTTAGGAAATGAAAGAAGGTAAACATGTTTATGTACGCAAGCTCATTGTTTATTCATTGTTTTTGTGAGCAGCTTAGCCCCACCCACTTCCACTGTAGTTATGCTTGTTTCACGCTGGAGCGCTTTTTGAATGAGGCAATGAAGCAACACAGACAATCAGAAGTATCCAGAGTTAACCTCAGGAAAAAAGCAAACATTTAAAATGATGGTTCATCAAGGGTTCTTTAGTAAAGAAAACGGTTCTATGTAGCACCCCAAAAGGCTTCTTCTGCTGTTACGGTGTCAAGCTTGTCACAACAGAAGAACCTTTTTCGGTACTTCATAGAACCACTTTCAAAAAGGTTCTATACAGAATTGTCTATAGCACACTCATGCACATTGTCCATCGATTCACAGAACCCTTTAGTCATGCAAAAGTATGGAGTTTTCATGGTTCTATAGAGAACCATTTTCTTTAAAAAAGAAAAGAACCTTTTCAAAAAGGTTCTATATAGAAATATCCACAGCATGTTCTACATCAATCTGAAGAACCATTTCACGATGCAAAGAACCCTTTAATCATGCAAAGACTTCTTTGAGTGTTCATGATTGTCTTTTCTGCAGAACCTTTGAAGTTGAAGGACCATCACTATAAGCGTGCATGGGCCTTTAGATTGCAAATGCAAATTTAGATATTTAATGACATAGTTATGAATTACACTTCAACACAATACATTTACATCCTGTATCAAATAACTATGGCTGTGTTCACACAGCAGGTAAAAGTGGCCCAAATCCGATTTTTTTGGTTGGCTGTTTACAACATATTTTAAATGTGATCTGAATCTGACATCAGTCTGAGAAGATCAGCTCCTCAAATGACCCATATGGACTAAAGAACAATGCTTCACGTGGCTCATCCAGAGGTAAATAATCATGACGGCCAGCAAATCCCTGTCACTTTCAGCTTCTTCTTCACCAGCTGGGCTCATCACCCAGAACATGTTCAAGTTCGCCGATAAAGGGGCAGGTTATTCGGCCATGGCCTCTTCTTTGGTCCGTGTCCTCGGATTCTTTAAACTGTTTTTTGATGCTTACATTTATGGCATTTGGCAGACGCTCTTTTCCAGAGCGACTTACAACTTGATTATTTTTACACAGGGAGGCCAAGGTGGTGTTAGGAGTCTTGCCCAAGGACTTATTGGTATAGCGTAGGGTGTTTGCCCAGGTGGGGGATTGAACCCCAGCCTACAGCATAGAAGGCAGAAGTGTTAACCACCACACTATCCAACCACCACAGCCTCGGGGTCCACGTTCAGCCGTTTTTCATTCGAAACCTCTTCAAACACGGTCTCTTCCAACTTTTTGGTACAGAAACATCAGCCTAAATGTTTGAGTCTCAGCAGTGCAAAATTATGCCGAATGTCAAGCTGGACTGAAAGTCATACGAATTCCATTCTGGATGTTCAGACTGAAGCTACGTTCATGTTAGTCTCATTTCTCGAATCCGATTTTTTGCTCAAATCTGATCTCTGACATGATCGTTCACACTCGTTTAGATAAGTGATTCAAATGTCATTAATGCGAACGAACCATCTTGAAATGACTCGCACACATCCTACTCATGTAACGTCACATGAACGATTCACGTGAGTCACGTGCATCATCCGCAAACAGACTAACGAGCTTCGCTGAGATCATTAACTCTGATTAGCGCTCAGCTTCATTATTAGAGTGAGACAAAGGAGAAAAAGGTGAGAAAATGTTTCTTTTTTACCATTTACAGGCTTTAACATCCATTTGGCGCTTCTGCCATGGTAACACTGAATGATGGTGCAGTGCAATGCGGAAAAAAAAACCAAACAAAAAAAAAAAAAAACACATGAATTCCGATCTGAACGTCACATTAAGGTCGCATGACCACAAACTGGATACGTATCCGATCTAGGACCACATGAATACTTGAAAAGATCAGATTTGCATGTCCACACAGCTCTAAAGACATCAGATCTGAGTCACATTAGGGCAAAAATGGTATTTGTGCCATTTCAACCTGGTAATGTGAACGTAGCCTGAGATCGGATACACATAATATTTTAAATGTGATCTGAATCTGACATCAGTCTGAGAAGATCAGCTCCTCAAATGACCCATATGGACTAAAGAACAATGCTTCACGTGGCTCGTCCAGAGGTAAATAATCATGACGGCCAGCAAATCCCTGTCGCTTTCAGCTTCTTCTTCACCAGCTGGGCTCATCACCCAGAACGTGTTCAAGTTCGCCGATAAAGGGGCAGGTTATTCAAAGTGTTTTAAATCGGAATTGAAAATGTCCGATTCAATGTGTTGAATCATCGACACACATCTGTGTCACATGCCTAGAAAACGATCGGATTTGGGCCACTTTTACCTGCTGTGTAAACGTAGCCTAAGGCACTTTTTGAATGATGCAATGAAGCAATATCGCCAAATCAGAAGTATCCTAAGTAAACCTAAGGGGAAAAAATTTATTACATGGAAAAGATGGGATGCACACTTAAAATGATGGTTCTTCAAGAGTTCTTTAGTAAAGAAAACGGTTCTATATAAGACCAAGAACACTCAAAGAACCGTGCATGATTAAAGTGTTCTCTGCACCATTCAAAGGTTCCTCAGATTGATGGAGAAGTAGCATATCTATGTAGTTACATAATACATTTACACATTTACCTTCAGTTCATATATCAACAGATTTCAGTCTGCACTACTGACAATTCTCTCTTTGTTCCCAGGTATATACAATTTTAAAAAACATGGCAAAAGTGAAAAAAGGCTGAGAGTACACAGCAATAACTTATCAAACTCAAATCATAATACAGCATCTCCTCTTCTTCACAAATGTAGTATGAATTGACAGTTTATGCATTTGTAACAGACTCTCTCAGCTTGTTTCAATGCTAGAAATAATTCATTTGAAATTACAACATACTTTTGTCAAAATTTGATGGCAAATGTGTCACGAGTTACTGATCAGGTTTGAGGTGGAAATTAATCTCTGCACATACTACAAATAAATACAATAGAATATGTCCCCTGGGGATCTGAGTAGAACAGCGAGAAGAGCATTAGCAACAAAAAGGCTTTTCAGATTCCTGTAATTCTGAGAAATAAGCAAAAATCTCCAATGATTACTGCAACCTCCTTGGAATTGATGACCCTAGAAAACACTGTATTTAATCCTCGTGTGACCTAGATTAAGATTAAGTGATGCAGGAATATGGCACAGACGTCTGGGCCGTTCAAAAGCCGTTGCATAGCTAAAGCATGAGTGCCACACAAGTTACACCACCACCACACAAGAAAGGTGCCAAAAGGGGTCCTTAGCAATTCATTAGAAAACCTGTTGACTCTAACTTGTAATAAAATCTGCCCACTGACTTATAATAGTTAGTTTGGAGTGAACAGGTTGTTTTCTCTCATTTCTATTGTCTGCAGTGATCGTCAATTTGATACAGATGGAGCAGAGAACTCAAAGGCTCTGGAACATTCCTTAAAAGTGGCTCTTAACTTGTGGGTCATAACCCCTCTGGGGATCTCAACATGGTTCCAGTGGGGTTGCAAGAGTAGTGCTATACAGATACATCGCAGAAAATTAATTAATTTCCAGGATCGTTAAACTTTCGTCCAACCTCGGAGGGCAAAAGGCCGAGTTGTAGCATCTTCCTTCTGGAAACTACTAAATGGAGAAACACTCTAGTTACTATATGGTCACATCACTCACAGCGACGTAAAGGCTGTTGCCCCAGGTTTACATTGACTATGAAGGACTCTTAAGTGAAGACTCTTGAGTGAACTAAAATGAGAATGAATGAGACTTTTTCAGCGCAAGGCTAAAGATTTGTGCTTTGTGTTGAAGTGCTAGATAAAGAAAGTTGGCCCAATCGTTCCGTTAAGTGACTAAACTGCTTAATTACAGAATTTACAGAAGAATAATGTATATACACTGTTGTGTGTGGGGCAGCATGGGGAGGTAAAAAAAGGGGTGTGGCATTTTTTTGTTTATTATTATTATTATTATTATTTTTATTATAATTTTTGCTCTAAAGAACTCTGCTTGGACCTTCATTTTGCAACATGACTATTACAGCTCGAACATCAGTTCAGCGTGTCGTCTGATTTTAGTGTCGTCTCAACTTCAGAGTTGGACCAAATCGGCTGTCGGTCAAATGTGATCCTAACAGCGTCCGTCTTCTGTTTGTGATAAAGAGAAAATGGCTTGAGCGCCTCCTACAGCTGTCGAAGTCGTTGCTTAGTAACACTGTCTCAGCGGAGTGATATAGCGCTTGTGAAAAGCCTGTGTTATGGTGAAATGTCACAGTTAGAACACCTCTCAGCCAATCACCTCTGCATGGCTGGAACTAACTGTTGTATAAAGCTGCATACTTTCATCCATTTCTGGAGGCAATACGCAAAGCATGTGCTCACTGATTGACTCATTTGGGATGTTATCATTTGGCATATTATTCCTCTAAAAAATGTGGCACTCGGGCCCCTCAATTCTCTCTCTCTGCTTCCCCATCCTTTAGATTCTTGCCTTTATGCTTTCTTTGCCCATGTGTGCTTAGATTATTCCTCTACATTCCTCACTTTGGCCTGGGCTCAAGGGCCTCATCTCCACTCCTCCTTGACTCTAGACTGAGGCCAGCTGAATAGGGGTGTAAAATTCATTTGAAGGTGCATCGAGTTTAAGTGCTATAATCATTGGTTATAATAACACTGATTATGATAATATTACAACTAAGTGGGCCTGAGTCCTCACATTTATGCTTTGAGTATATTGCTGACAGCATCAATACATAAAGAACGTTGACCATGTGTCATTACAAAGTTAGCACACTTAGGCCAGTTTAACTGAATGCAGTGCAGTGTAGTTTGTAAAATATCAAATACAAATCACTGTTTTTGTAGGTTTACTGCTATTATTGTTATGATATGTTTATATTTGGTACTAGTGGTTCTATTTTGTCTGTTCCAACTTATTAAATGTCAGAAAAACGAAATATCACAATGCATATCATGTATCATGAAAATGTCTTAAAGTATCAAGATGCAATATTTTTGCCTTCTCAGACACCGCAAATTGTAGCATACAGTCATCTTTAATCTTAGTATTGAAACTGCAATTAATCTAGTAAAAAGGTACAAAATTGTGAATGTTACACAAACTTTACCGTCTTTGAGTTTGTGGCAACCTAACTTAATCCTTTGCCCTCTTCTCTGAAGTCCTTTCGCCTGAGGCCATTTGAAATGACCTGTTTACGCCTGACAAACGAGAGCTGAGACAGGTAGGATGGTCCATATTCTTCTAGAAACTGAACCGTTTTCAGTCTGAGACCTGACTCTGTGACCTGAGGGTGTCCTAAAAAGTAAACTGTAGCACAGTGTTAGGTTCTAATGTAAGATTTTACATCACCCAACATGATTAAAAGCTGAGTTATGTTTATATATTGGAATGCAAGAGTCTTGCTTTGCACAAGATAACTCAATAAATGAACAAGAAGTACTAAGTAAGTAATAAGTAAACAAGTGTCCGTTACCATGGCGACCTGATTTATTTTAAAGTAAAGGTGATTTAGATTCATCATGATTTTTCATTGACTGATTTCATCTCATTACAGAAACACAACAAGTTTTAGTCTAATTAGTCCAGTTTAGTACATAGGTAGAGCTGTTTTAGTCACACCCCTGCATTTAAAAGCAGGATTTGAGTTTGCAATCACGTCCCAAAGTCTGAAAACACTACCGAATTTTCTTTATTTTGCAAATATATTTTTGGCAGTAAGTAAACTGTTTTTGTTGTTTTAATGAAAAAATGATTTTATGTATATACACAACTCTTAATGCTCAAAAGTAGCTACCCAAACATTTGTTAAAGTTTTAGAAGTGCTATGATTGTTTTAGTTATAACAAAATGGAATATTTAGTCCTTTATTTTAACAAAACATAGCGAAGCAAAAAAACATGTAGTCGTTAAACCCGTTTAACAGAATGTTCCATATTGGGTTTGCAACAATTTAGTTTACTAGAGAGTATGATTTTGAAAATTGCTGTTAATTTTTCCCACAGAGGAAAAAAAAAGTGTAGGCCTGAAGTTCCTTAACTACAAAATTAGGCACAAATTCAAAGGTCTATGGATTAGAAATTGGCTAATGTGCTTGTTCACTATTCTCAATGCAACTCATTACAATTTCTAGCTCTAATTAGTGAAAGCTCTAGAGAAGAAAATAGCTCTAAAAAATGAAAATCTCCAAAACTGCCTTCAAAAGCCCTCATGCTTATAAATCACTCATTAAATTATGGTTTTATGTATTCACTTCAGTGACTGTACTTAAAGTAAACACCCAGGAACTCAGTTTAATGCTCACTTATTCTCCAAAAATAAGTTGTACCATCCAGCACAGCTTCTCATGCTATCAAATCAATCAGATTTGACAGTACCATTAAGACCTGCAGCTCAAAAACCCATGTTATGAATGAACAATGTTCCAAGTTAACAATAATTTGCCACTGAGTCATTAGTGGCATTACATTAACAATACATGTCACTATGCGACGAATATCACTAATTCCAAAGTAATGGCGCAGTCACGTCATTTGTGTGGGTATGAGACATTTAAAATGTGTTGAAGTGCAGCGAATTGCTGTGTTGACTTCATTAACATTCGCCGATGACAAAGGGGCTCTGTTTCCTCATATTCATTATTCCCGCCTACAGCTGAGCTCTATGAGCCAGCGGGGCAAGAGGGCACAAGCTCAACCAACACGGCTCCAACCAAAGCCCGATCGCAGCAGGCCTGGGCTGACACAGAAAAAAAAAAAAAAAAATTGTTCTGTCATTTTTTCATGAGAACATTTTTTTTCTGTCTCCCTTTTTTCACATTCATGTCAGATTTTGTTCGGAAAATGAATCAGTAATGCAGAGGATGACTTTGCTGCTGCATCTGACATCTGGTAACAGGGTTTCTACACCAGTCAAACGCACAATATAATGTTTGCTATTCCTTATCATTGCAAATATCATAGATGTGAGTTATGAAAATATGATTGGAAGGTTATTTCCAATAAAATTACACACACACACACACACACACACACACACACACACACACACTCCAAGCCGCTTCTCCCTCAGAGTTGCTGGAGCCTATCCCAGCAGTCATCAGGCGGAAGGCAGGATACACCCTGGACAGGTCACCAGTCCATCAGCAGACAGACATACACAATCACTCACACCTAGGGGCAAAGTAACATCCAATTGGCCTGACTGCATGTCTTTGGACTGTGGGAGGAAACCGGAGAACCCGGAAGAAACCCATACAGACACAGGGAGAACATGCAAACTCCACACAGAGAGGACCCCAGTCACCCGGCCGGGGAATCGAACCCATGCCCTCCTCGCTGCGAGGGGACAGCGCTACCCACTGCGCAACTAATATATATATATATATATATATATATATATATATATATATATATATATATATATATATATATATATATATATATATATATATATATATATATATCGCTCAATTTGAAGACTTTTTTTGCCAGCATTCATGATGGTATAGGAGTGCATTAGTGCACATAGCATGGGTGACCTGCACATCTGTGAAGGCACCAATAATGCTGAATGATATATTCAGTTTTGGCAACATACGCTGCCATCCAGACGACGTCTTCTTCAGAGAAGGCCCTGCTTCTTTCATTCAGGCAATGTCAAACCACATTCTGCATGTATTACAAGAGCATGGCTTAGTAATAAAAGTGTCCAGGAACCAAACTAGCTTACCTGCAGTCCAGACACCTGTCACCACTGAAAACACTCGGTGCATTATGAAATAAATTTAACCGTTGAACTAATAAGCAGCTGAAACTAGCATTAAAAGAAGTGATTCAACACAGTCGTGAAGATCCCGTCGTCCATACTTTTTCAGAACGTCTTACTGGCATCAAAATTAAAAACGGGCGGATATTTTCCAAAAAACGACAAACTTTCTCAGTTTCAATATGTGATGTTGTATTTGTACTATTTTCAATTAAATATTGTGTTTAAATGATTTGCACATCACTGCACTCTTTTATTTACATTTTTCACAGCGCTCCAACTTTTATGGAAACGGGCTTGTATAAATAGACCGTACATCACGCCATGTCAAATGTTTATTGCAAAAATCTAAAATGTGGCTTCTTCTCAATGTCATTCTACTCCATCATGGAAAAAAACACTGTAGGTCTTACTGCCCTGGAATCCACCAGTCTGTGATGAAAGAAATGAAAGCTCTGAAGTAAAAATGAGAAATTTTTGCTGCACTTTTCTGTCTCAATCATTAGGAACCAGCACCTGCTCAAAGAGAACATTTCCCATGAAGGTTAATTTAATGCTTAATTGATCACTTTTTTCCAACTCACATCTCCACGCAACTGAAAATGATGTGTTCGCTTCCACTGGAGAAGATCTGACTGACAGCGTATTGTCTCTACCAGCAGCAACCGTGACGTCCCATCTGCTTTTAAACAGCTCAGAAACCACTGAGACGGAGGAAAATGTACGAATTTTAAAATGTTTATCTCTTTGTAAAGAAAAACTCCGCAATTCCCTGAAGCACCGCGCTTCCCACTAGAGTAAGAGCAGCCGTGCTCTGTCCGCGGTTCTGAACTGGAGACTTGCTGAAAATATCACGATGTCCTTGCCCAGAACGCACGCCTGCATGTATCTGCTTTGTAGTTTGTTTACTTCACTTCGGTCTAAATTTTCTCTGAGGCACATAGTATTCTGGGAGGTTTTTTACATGGTATTAGACTACTGGTCAAAAGTTTGGGGTCACTGTTTTCCATGCCATCAACACTTGTATGGGAAGATTCCATCGTCTGTATATTTCAAACAATTTGTAAAAAGCTGACAGCCAACACTATAAAGAGCACAGAGGTCATTTTGGCCCTTTGAATTATATATGCTTATTTATGGCGCAAAAGCGCAACACATGAACAACAAAATGACAGACAAAATCTCAGAAATATCTCTTAATATTACAAAATACTTAATGGTGAATGGATCTGGAGATGATTTCGAAATAACTGTGAAAGCTGCTCAGTATTGGGAATGAACTTCCAATAAAAAGAACACCCAGAATGCCTTTATCATTAATAAAGATTAATATTATATGAGAAGCAGGCCAAATGTGATGCAGGCTTTTCGAGATTAGAGATGAAGCCTTTTCAGGCCTTGCATTAAAGGGTGTTTAACGCCAGCATTACTCGCCGGACATGATGATGAATGTACAATAGTGAGGCCCATTTTTCTTACGCATGCTAACACAGATCCGGAAAGACACTCGCTCTTTAGCCACTGCATGGAAAGATCTGACAAAGTAGGTCATCCTAACAGAGACTGAAGCAGGGGTCATTTATCTCTCCACATGCCAGTCTCATTAGGGGCCCAGAGCCAACGCTGCAGGCGCAGACATCTATAAGGGATATCGTTACAGACCTATGACGTTAATTAGCACAGGCAGGTTTCTGATGCTGAGATATCAGGGCTTGGAGAGTAGATCACGAAATCCCCATGGGTTATTTTCCCTTGAGAAATAACATTTTTCACATTTTATTTTTTTAATTAGGCCCACTTATGACATTGTGTAGGCTTATGGACCAAAAACAGTTGCAATTCTTTTTTTTTCTTTTTTTTTACATGGCATTTTCCCAATGGCTCTGTGTCCCTTGGAACTACGCAGGCTGTTTTTGTTACCATTCGTTTAAGGCTAGTACATTGCCTCTGTCAGAACCTTCTGTTACGGGATGGCAGAGAGGCAGGCCCAAGTCCGTGAGAAAGGGTGTTAAATAAATGTTTTGAGGCCATGGAATGTGAATTTTGCAGGCTGGAGTTGAGGGGACCCGGAGCCAGGATTGCACCACTGATGAACTGATCGGCAGTCTATGGAGTTACTGCTGTGCCACCAGGAAGCACACGTGACGGCGGGTAAAACACCTCAAGGAACTGGAAATAAAAAGGCAGGAAAAAGGGCAAACAAAGGAAATGCTGAAAGCAGCTCAAACAAAGGGTGAACTAGAAACGTGGAACAGAAGATAATGAGAAAACAAAAGACACTTCCACTGTAATTATGAGAGGAAGGCAGACTTCATGTTTCACTCGTTTCCTCTTAGAGCAAACACCTTTAGTACAGCTTGGAGCCGTTTTAAGCTCAAGCCTTCTTGCGGGGGTTTTTTTTTTGGAGTAGTTTTGGGGCAACTGCTCCCTTTTTGTTTTTTTTCAGCCCTTTTTTCTTTTCTTTTTGTTTAAATACCCCCCTGGGCTGCGTACCTTACCCATCACCCCTCTACAAAGGTGTGACAAAGGGCTGCTGTTTGCTACAACCTTAAATATAGGAGTCCACAGGTGTGTCAGGTTGGGCCTAATCAGCCCGAGGGCTTCTGGGAATTGGAGTACCCTGAAGTTATGGCAGTTCACTACCATTGCCCTCTGCTGGCGGCTGACGGTGCTGGCTGGGCATCTTGCCGCCGTTGCCCTCTGCTTGCAGCCGGCAGTGCAGGCTGGACCCTTACACCTTCTCCATTTTTTCACATATTTTGAAAACGCCAGCTGCCATCTAGACTGATAAATGGACCAAAAGAAAAGGTCTTAGACTTAATATAATCTATCAGTAACTCTGAAAGTGAAGAACAATGTAAAGTAACTTTTTGGAGATACAAGGTTTTCCTAAGACAGCAACTATATGTAAATGATCTCCGCTCTGGTTGGCTGCACTGTATTGCCAGAGGAATAGGTGGAAATACACTATGTGGAAGTATGGGGACACCTGACAATCAAACCTATATAAGCTTGATAGATCTCCCATTCCAAAACCATGGGCATTAATAGGAAGTTGATCCCCACTTGTACTAGTCTGGGCAGGCTTCTGGAGTATGGAGCATTTGTAAGATCAGGCACTGCTGCTGGACAAGAAGGTCTGGCTCACAATCAAAGTTCTAGTTCATCACAAAGGTGTTCAAAGTGATTGAGGTCAGGTGAGGTCAATTTGTCCACATCAAACTTATGAAACCATGTCTTTATGGAGCTCGCTTTGCGCAGAGGGGCTCAGTCCTGCTGGAACAGGAAAGAACCTTTCGCAAACTCTTGCCACAAAGATGGTAGCATACAACTGCCTAAAATTTCTTCATATGCTGTAGCATCAACATTACCTTTCCCTGGAACTGTAGGGCTTTGCCCAAACTCTGAAAAATAATTCTTGGTTGTCCTGGCATCCTCCAAACCCAGATTTGTGCATCAGACTGCCAGATAATGAAGTGTGATTCGTCTGTCCATAGAACGTTTCCACTGGTCCAGAGTCCAGTGGCACCACGCTTTACACCCCTCCAGCCGACGCTTGGTACTGCGTATAGTGATGTTTGGCTTAAGTGCATCTGCTCAGCCATGGAGACCCATTTCTTGAAACTGCCAACATACAGTTCTTTTGCTGAAGTTGCTTTAAGAGGCAGTTTGAAACTCTGTGGAGAGCAATGTAATAAAGAATAGATGACTTTTACATGCCACATGCTTTAGCACTTAGCCCTGGCTGGACAGCTGTTGCTACTATGCACTTTGTTTTAGAGCAGAGTGGAAATATATGGAATTAGTAGTGGCCCAATCCCATTTCTTCTTTTTACCCCATCCCTTGTTTTCGAGTGTCATCCTAACCCCTTGTAACTGAGTTACAACGGGTTGTGGTTGAAATCTTGCCCTGCAAAATGGGACAACCCTCAAATTAAATAATAAAAAAAAAAAAAAAAAAAAAACCACACGCCCCGTCTTCAATAGCAGGGAAGGGAGAAGTTCAGCTCCTCACTGCTGGGCTTTAGTTACCTTTAGGACATCATATGCCTTCGAAGAGGGGGCGCAATTATTTATCATCACCCACCGTTAATTCTTGGTCATATGAAGCTGACGTCAGCTATTCGCCAGCTTCTTGTTTGAATTTACCCATTCCACCTTAAATGGCACAGCAGTTACATTCTGCCGCTTCAGGCAACAGAACTGCCAGACTATTTAAGGTGGAACGAGAAAGTTAGCTAGCTAGCTACCAAGACATTAGCACGCTATTAGGGATTTGTTGTGCTTGTTATGAAGAAAATGACCATAATACATTGAAATGACATTAAACTAAGCAACACAAAGGTTATCATAATTTTTAAACTGAGAAAACTCTCACATTTGCCGCTTTTTCTTTTTTTCTACTAATGTTCTGTTTGGAGGGAGCACCTGAAAAACCTCCGTTTGGAGGGCCATGTAGCCCTAACACTTCACCCCACCCCTCTATCTCAACAAAGATTGGGACACACCAAGCGTAGACATGAAATGGGGGGCTAAGGGCTCAGTGGTAGGGGCAAGGGGTGAAATGGGACTGGGCCACTGAGGTGACTCTACTGCCAATGTTTATTTTGGAGCCTGCAAGGCCATGTGCTTAATTTTATACACCTGTAGAAATGGGCGTGGCTGACCCCTAAACGCAATTATTAGGAGGCGGGTCCACATATGTTTGCCACATAGTGTATGTAAGGGCGTTGTGTTTTTGTGATAGTACAAAAAATGTCTAAACAGGCAGCTTAATTTTCATACTTGAACTATATGGACTGAGGTGGTGTTATGGTTTAAAACTAACAATGTTTACATACTACATCACACTGTTCAAGAAAAGCAAGGAAAATAGTTTTCCATAATATAGGCCCTTTAACCCCTTACCAAGCCATGGGCCTGCCAGCGAGCGGTTGTATTGCACACTTCTGTAACCTAAGACAAGCTCCAGTACTTTGCATTGAGGTCCCTGTAGTTAATGAATAATAAGCCTTAGTATGTAATAAGCCTGGAAGGGGTTAAAGTCTTTAGCTAGAATTTGTCTGAATTGCAGACACACTCATCATGTTATCTGATACACGGGCATAGAGAAATAGAGACGAACATTAATAAAAAAGGCCGGCTCTCATTCAGCACAAGAGCCCATTATTTGACTTTATATGGAAAACGGCTTATTGCGTTAAAATAACTCAGTAAAGGAAGTCTGTAGGACGAAGGTAATGTCACTACTGATGATGACTTAACCTTTCTATCCTTAGAAAGCCACAGTCTCTGACTCACTGGGTAATGATTACTCAAACCGCGACGCTCAATTAACCAAAGGCTAGCACGTTCTTTGGTTACCCTCTCTATTCAATTCATACCCTCACAAAGTCTGGAAACCAGAGAGTGTCGCGTCTGCGTCCCGTTTTAGCTGTGAATCTATTTTGAGAGTAACATATTAAAGCTTGTTCGAAGGAGCCCTTAAAAAACATAAAAAATAAAATGACACTATAATATATATTATTAATATGTACAATCACCAGCCACTTTATTAGGTACAGTGTTCAGTTGCTTGTTAACACAAATAGCTAATCAGCCAATCACACGGCCGCAACTCAATGCATTTTGGAAGTGCAGACCGAGCATCAGAACGGGGAAGAAAGGGGATTTAAGGGAGTTTGAATGTGGCGTGGTTGTTGGTGCCAGACGGGCTGGTCTGAGTATTTCAGAAACTGCTGATCTGCTGGGATTTTCACGCACAACCATCTCTAGGGTTCACAGAGAACGGTCCGAAAAAGAGGAAATGTCCAGTGAGCGGTCAGTTGTGTGGACGAAAATGCCTTGTTGATGTGAGAGGTCAGAGGAGAATGGGCAGACTGGTTCCAGATGATAGAAAGGCAGCAGGAACTCAAATAACCAACCAAAATCTCTGAGGAACGTTTCCAGCACATTGCTGAAAGTCTGCCACGAAGAATTAAAGCAGGTCTGAAGACGAAAGGGGGTCCAGCCTTTTACTAGTAAGGTGTACCTAATAAAGTGGCCAGTGAGTGTACATACATACATATATGTATACATTATATATATATAAAGACAAAAATGCATAGAAACTGTTGTCAATCAGGCTCTGTTTCTGATTGTAAGAGAGCAGCAGGAGAATTTAAAATATCATTGCTGTCCAAAGAAAACCATGTATCTCTGTTACTGACTTTTCTTCATCATTTAAACAAGGTGGTGAAAAAATTTCATGATTTCATTCGGACCAATAGAAATTTTCCAGAATCACTTCGAATAAAACTGCATTACATTAACTTCCATTAACAATTAACAACACTTTTGTTTTCTCCTTCACAGCTATGCTTCTGGAGTTGCCTCTTTTTCTTCAGACAATGGCAATATGCATTAAAAGTCGCACAAACTGGCAACTAATATCTGCCAATTCATTTAGATTTATGACTGACTCAGTACCCAAGACAGCCCCAATAGGTACTGTTAAAATTTCTCTCTTATATACCTGTTATACATATTCAGTAAAAGTCCATTTATTTAATTTTCTATCAAAATGGCTATGAGGTTAACCATTTTTAGGGGATAATTCGCTTTTAAGATTAAAAATAAGATAATTCACTTTCACAAAGGGACCCCTAACAACCATGCAACACCTGGTAGACCACCAAACTGTTTCCATCAGATAAACTGTACCTAAATCTTTCAGTTTTGCGTGATTGAGCTCGATTGTTGCTTCAGTCCATTCTGTCCATCCTTCCACTGTGAGAAGACAACTTGGTGCTATGGGTCTGAAAGGATGTACTGATGTCTAGAACCCTCACTGAGAAAAGTACCAGATAAGAACAGAAGAAAATCTACAAAGCCCTGATCCACTCAGACCAGCACAACACACACTAACAGACCACCACAACCACATCAGTGTTACTGCAGTGCTGAGAATGATCCACCACCCAAATAGTACCTGCTCTGTGAGGGTCTATGGGGGTCCTGAACAGGGTAACAGAGTATCAGAGAAACAGATGGACTACAGTCTGTAACTGTAGAAATACAGAGGGCAGCTATACAGTAAGTGGGTATTGTAGTACTTATAGTACTGTAGTACTTCATTTTTTTACAAAATTGGAAAATGATTTTATGAGGGAAAAAATGTGCTCTAATTTCTGATTCAAGTTGACCTTAATCACTTTTCCTCATTTTATGAGGACCAATAATAAACATGATTATTATAAGTCTTAGAATTTAATTACAGAAAACTAATCCTGCTGTTTAAAGAGTTTACATGTACTGTGTTTTATCATAGAGAATAACATGTAATTGGCCTCATAAAGGTCTTGTCAGAATAAAAGCAGTCAGATTGCACTGGTCTTCCCTCCATGGCCATCTGGAAGCATGGGCCACCTCCCAGCCTCCTGTCTGTTCTGCACTTTACTCGAATAAAGCAATGGCTTGAGCTGGACCAGGTAAGTTAAAGGGATATTAGTTTGTCTGAAATAAAAAACTGACACAATTTTCTGCTTATCTCAAATCCAACAGCCAACACATTTGGTGTCCAAAGTTTGCTTCTCTCACTCATTTTTTGCATCAGAGTTGAGAATGTAGCTAACAAGCTCTAAAAGTCAGCACTGAAGCCAGAGTGTGGAAATTTGAATGTGCACCACCGTTAGCTTGGCACCAACATGATAATGCAAATTCCATAGAGACTGAATCCTATAGCTTACTAATATTTGCATTATTGTAGCAGTGCTAATCAGATTTTTACAAAAGGCAAATCATTCTTTCAAAGTCAAAGCTTCTGCAATGATATGCCATAAAGTGGCATTCATGACTAAACAATCTAAAGTTCACAAACTCACTTTCCCACTTATTACATGCTTTATTTTATGTTGGTACAGGTTGTGCTCTGGAAGCTTGCATGGAATTAGATATTAGTTAGAAATGGCCCTTGGTGCTAACATACAGAAGATACTGTATGTTTTGATTATTACAGTATTGTACAAGTAAAATTACAGTATGCATACAATATATACAGTATATAACATATTATACAATACAATATAATCTGCCTGTAATATGTCTGTAAATCCCAAATTCAACATAGCACGCCGTATAAAACTGTAAAACACATTTAAAAGTATCAAACTGGCTTGAGTACAGTACATTACTGTAAAAGTATCACCAGTTCTGAAGCACTTGGAGCATACCAGGTGATCTCTACTAGGGCAATTTGATTTTGGAGTACATAAGCTGGGCCACTATTTTCTCTTGCAAACTCATTTTAATATCATAAAAATCATCACTGGATCCTTCTGCTGCACAGCACTTTGTTCTGTTGCACAAAATTTAGTTTCATGCCAATTAAGCTCTGTCCCAGATAATGACTTTCAGGGGGGCTTTTAGTTCGCAGTTTGCGTTTTCATTTTTAAAGAAGCTGATCCTGGCCGGCTTTCAATGCCTTGTAATTGTAACAGCATTTTTTTTTTAATCTTTTAAGTGTACTTTTCAACCCCCATGGAGGCGAGACTGGCTGTGACAGTCAAAAAACAAACATAATTATTTCTCACTTTTGAACGATGAGGTCGCCTCTCTGGAAAGATGGAAAATCGTACCCTGCCATCAGTACACAGATAAAATTAAAGTGCTGAAATCAAAGCAATGCTGACGTCCTAAGGTGGGCAGGTTTCCGGCTAAGCTGACTCTGTATGTCAGCCTCGCAGCAGTATGGGATACTGCGCTCACTAATTACTGCTCACAGGCTACCTTCGCCTTCATAACCCATCGCCACAAGGAGGAAAAGAACAGCGAATCTAAAGATATGTAATAATCACACTTCTTAGGTTCACTGCCACTAGGGCTGTTCTGGTGTTTGGGTGGTTTAACACTGTGACACGCGATACCATCATCAGAGTCACGTGGGATGGGGATCAGCCTAGAGCTGTCACTATCATGAAATTTTATCTGACGATCGATTGTCATACAGATGATTCTATGCCGGATTTTTCGTTTCATCATGCACCACATGATTTCCTTTGGTGAAGGCTCTGGACTGCAGGCAAGCCAGTTCAGCAACCAGACTCTTCTTCTGTGGAGCCATGCTGTTATAATGGATGCAGTATGAGGTTTAGCATTGCCTTGCTGAAATATGAAGGCCTTCTCTGAAAGAGACGTTGCCTGGATGGGAGCAGATGTTTCATATACTTTATATACTGTTAAGCATTGATAGAGCCTTTCCAGATGTGTAAGCTGCCCACGCCATAGGCACTAATGCAACCCCACACCATCAGAGATGCAGGCTTTTAAACCATGTGTTAATAACAAGCTGGACAGTTCTTCTCCTTTTAAGTCTGTAGGACATGAAAAAATGCCCATGTTTGATTCATCTGATCACAGAACGCTTTTCCATGTTGCCTCAGTCAATTTTAAATGAGCTTTGGCCCAGAGAAGGTGGCAGTGTTTCTGGACTGTGTTGACATATGGTTTCTTCTTTCAATAATAAAGCTTTCACTTGCATTCATGGATTGCACAGTAAACTGTGTTCAAAGACAACGATTTCTGAATGTGTTCCTGAGCCCATGCAGTGATTTCCAGCACAGTGTTCAATGCAGTGCCGCCTGAGGGCCCAAAGATCATGAGCATTCAGTATTGACTGTCGGCTTTGTCCCGGGCATACAGGGATTTCTCTGAACTCTCTCAATCTTTTGATGATATTATGTACTGTAGATGGTGGGCTATCCAAAGTATTTGCAATTTTATGTTGAGATGCAGTTTTTCGCAGGCTGGTGAACCCATCTTTGCTTCTCTGCCTCTCTAAAATGCTCTTTTTATATTCAGTCATGTGAGTTAGTTGCAAATTGCTCCTCCAGCTTTTTATTAGTACGACTTACTTTCCCAGCCTTTTGTTGCCCCTGTCTCAACTTTTTTTGATATACATTGCTGCCATCAAGTTCCAAATGAGCTAATGTTTTTCCTGAAATGATGTCTCACTTTCAACATCCGACATGTGTTTTATATTCTACTGTGAATAAATCACTGGTCTATGAGATTTACAAATCACTGCATTCTGTTTTTATTTACATTTATTTACATTTTATAGTGTCACAACTTACACAATGCAATGTTCAGTTAAGCTCTCGGATATCACAATGGCAATATGAGAAGTGATAAATTATTATTAAAATAGTGTGCCTCTGTTTTTTTGGATGTCAAAACAGAAATGTAACTAACCTCTCCAATAAGCAAATAACAAAATATATGAAGAGGTGCTAATAGTTGTGGAAATATAATATAAGCAATGAACACTCATTATGCCAAAAGTTAGAATTAGCTACACAGCTAACAAATAAACAAGCATTATTCACTGATGCCGTCTAAACATGTTACAGGTTACATGTAACTTTATTTTCAGACGTTCCATGATGTTCGATGAATGTATGCACTGCTTTCTTTTGCCTCAGGTCACCACATTCAATTCACGTTTTGTTTGTTGCAGCATAAAATGGGAGTGAAATCTAACAAATTGCCATCATCTCTAATAAATGCAATTAGGCCTAAATAGCAGATTTACATCTTTACATCAAAGCCTGGCATTCCACTAACGTTCGGGCTTTGTGCCACTGAGAAAGACCCGCTAAACATCATCATAAATGGCCAACAGCACTTTGATTTCTGAATCATGTACAAAATGCAACCGAGTCACAGAAACATTCTGCTGTACAGGCAATGATGCATCATTTTTGAGCAGCAGCAGCCGTGCGTGCATCAAGGGCAGCTTCTCGCCACTTATCTTGAGTGTTATTTCTCAATAATCTCACTCCAGAAAACTAAAAGCTTGACTGTAAAACCAGAAATACATTTCATACATTTCTCAGTAATGCATCCGTGTGTGTTCACATGTGATCCCTCCTGGTACTTTTGTGAAAATTGTTCTAGGTCTTGTGCAAATAAAGGGCCACGCCTAACCTTTGTATTTAACCCCTTCCAATTTAATTATCATTAAGTTCCAGTTTAAAAGGTTATGTATTCAATTCAATTCAATTCAAATTTATTGTCATTATACAATACAGGGTAGTTCAGTATAATGAAACACTACTGGGCTACTTTTCCAGTGCAGTAATAAAAGATGTGCAGTAAACAGCGCAAAGACAAAAGACAGTAAAAGACAGACAGAATGTGCGTGGTCAGAGGTACAGGTGTCGAACGTAGACAAGATGTGCGTAGACAAGTGTTATAGGTGTACTGGACGTATAGACAGTTAGTGCATAGTCAGATATTCAAGTCTATCATGTATATAGACAGAAATGTGCTGGTGAACTGCAGTACAGTAAATGCAGAAGTACTAGTGGTGTAAACAGTGATCTGTATATAAAGTGTACAGTGCAGGTAGAGAGTAGCGGCATAATGTTCAACTAACATCTTAAATAAACAGTTACAGTATAAATATATAAATATACTAGAAATAAGGCTCAGTCAGAGATGAAGTGCACAGCATACAGTCCTCTGAGCTGGTGGAGCTCAGCATGTAGTGTGCTGGGTGGTCAGTAGTGAGCTGGTGGAGCTCAGCATGTAGTGTGCTCGGTGGTCAGTAGTGAGCTGGTGGAGCTCAGCGTGTAGTGTGCTGGGTGGTCAGTAGTGAGCTGTTGGAGCTCAG